>NC_037680.1:48132778-48246946 GCF_003255815.1 Theropithecus gelada | reverse complement strand
CCAAAAAAAAAAAAAAAAAAAAAAAAAAAAAAAAAAAGAAATTATCAGAGTATTTATTGTTAGTAATTTGGTCTAAGACCTGATTTCAGAATATCCATATATTTTCAAATGTTTCCTTTTGTGACTGTCTGCTCTATTCTGTCTCAGTAGTGTATCTTCTTTGAGGCTTCATATGGTTCTCCTAGGCTGAGTTGCATTGTTAAAGTAGGACATTTTCTTTTCTTTTCTCTCTTTTTTGTCGGAGACAGAGTCTCACTCTGACACCCGGGCTGGAGTGCAGTGGTGTGATCTCAGCTCACTGCAACCTCTGCCTTCTGGGTTCAAGTGATTCTCCTGCCTCAGCCTCCCAAGTAGCTGGGATTATAGGTGCATGCCCCCATGCCCGGCTAATTTTTGTATTTTTAGTAGAGATGAGGTTTTACCATTTGGCCAGGCTTGTTGTCTTGAACTACTGACCTTGTGATCCGTCTGCCTCGACCTCCCAAAGAGCTGGGATTACAGGCATGAGCCACTGCACCCAGCCCATTTTTCTTCTTATAATCATCTTTTTAAAAAGATATTCTCTGCTGAGCGCAGTTGCTCACACCTGTAATCTCAGCACTTTGGGAGGCTGAGGTGGGAGGATCGCTTGACGCCAGGAGTTTGAGACCAGCTTGGACAACATGGTGAAACCCCATCTCTACAAAATTAAAGAAAAAAATTAGCCAAGTATGGTGGCGTGTGCCTGTAGCCTTAGCTACTTGGGAGAATGAGGCAGGAGGATTGATTGAGCCCAAGTGTTTGTGGCTGCTGTGAGCTATAACTGAGCCACTGCACTCCAGCCTGAGGGACAAAATGTGAGACTCTGTCTTAACAAAAAAGAAAAAAGATATTCTCTTTTCTCCCTCTTTTTTTTTTTTTTTTTTTGAGACGGAGTCTCGCTCTGTAGCCCAGGCTGGAGTGCAGTGGCCGGATCTCAGCTCACTGCAAGCTCCGCCTCCCGGGTTTACGCCATTCTCCTGCCTCAGCCTTCCCGAGTAGCTGGGACTACAAGCGCCCGCCACCGCGCCCGGCTAGTTTTTTGTATTTTTTAGTAGAGACGGGGTTTCACCATGTTAGCCAGGATGGTCTCGATCTCCTGACCTCGTGATCCGCCCGTCTTGGCCTCCCAAAGTGCTGGGATTACAGGCTTGAGCCACCGCGCCCGGCCTCTTTTCTCCCTCTTTCTGTTTTGTACCCCTTAACCCAGGGCGGTGATGAAATATTAGAATAGCTTACTTGGTACATTGTTTCCTGCCCCAAAATGTGTTCCTTGGTTCTATGGTAGTTTTTTGATGATGAGTCCTATAGATATGTTATGTGAAATGGCAACATATAATATTGCTTATAACCACTCAAGACCAAGTCTGAATGAGTGGAACTAGTATAGATAAGTTCAAGTGATTTGGTTGAGTGTGTGAGAAAAGCTGGTCTAGGAGTGGTTGAAACATGCTCTTTTGTGCTCTGCAATCCTTCCCCCATGTTTTCTAGGATGTTAACTGTTCCTTCTCTCTTGTTCCACATCTCCTTTCCCCCACTAGATAGTAAAATAAGTAGGAATGTTTGGATATGGGTGCTTGCTGTAGAAAGCCGTGTAACATACAATACAGCATTATATATTATAAATAGCACAATCAGTTGTCTAAAAGTAAAAGCCGTTAGCCAAGTATTATTTGTGGGATTGTGGCTTAAATTTTGAAGTTCTGGTATATAATGAAAAGCAAAATGATTTTATGCATTTAATGCAGATCTCAGAGAGTGTAATTGTGTGATCTAATCTAAAATATTTAGACAGTTGCTTGCTTGAAATTGTAAATTATAGAACCATAGTTTCTATATTTAGTTCTAGTCAGAATTTTATCTGGAGGTTCTTCTGTTCTCCTATGATGTAGAAAACTAGTTTTCTTTTCTACTACTTTTCCCCCCAAGTGTTTTCCTTTATGTTACACAGGCATATAGAGGAACTTTTTATGCAGAAATCTTGATTGTTTTAAAAATTGTAAAATTAACATATTAATATTTTGTCATTTTATTAGTTCCTATTTACTAAATTGAAAAGGGGCTTCATAGAAAATTTTTGAAAAACACACCAAATTCAGAAAATATATTTTTCAAAGTTATAAAATGAATACATGTTCTTTCTAAAATGTCAGACAATGGGGTAATATGGTAAAAAGTGAAAGTACCTCCTTATCCCCATTACAAGAAAAATGAATAGAGTGTGAACTAATCAGTAGTTTCTTCACTCAACAGTTAGTAGCTTGTGGTTTGCATATGTTCTATTAAAGTCTTGATTGGGCCCTTCTAGCAATAAAGGGATCCATGGCAGGATAAAGGGAAAAGGAGCCTTAAAAATATTCTGGAGCCAGGCGTGGTGGTTTACGCCTATGATCCCAGCACTTTGGGAGGCCAAGGCAGGAGGATCTCCTGGGACTAGGAGTTCAAAACCAACCTAGGTAACATAGCAAAACCCCATCTATACAAAAACATTTAAAGATTAACTGAGCATCATGGTGCTTGTCTATAGTCCCAGCTACTCAGAAGGCTGAAACAGGAGGATCACTTGAACCCAGGAGTTCCTGGTTCCAGTGAGCTCTGATTGCGCCATTGCTCTCGAGCTGGGAGACAGATTGAGACCTTGTTTCTCAAAATAAATAAATAAATAAATAAATAAATTTCTGAAACATGCTTGCTTTAAGCATTGCAGACTATTTCTTGTTTTCAGAAAAATATTGTTGCATTATAATGCAATAAGTATATAATGACTGTGGTCTTAAAATAGAGGAGAGTATCAGAGAGACTGTCAAGTGACCTGTTTTTCTCTCTTTCCTCCCAACATTTTATTATGAAAATTTTCAAACATTAAAGAAAGTTGAAAGAGTTTTATAGTGAACACCCATATATCTACCACCTAGACTACCACATAGATTATATTTATTATTATTTTATTATTTATTATTATTATTATTATTTTTGAGACAGGGTCCCACTCTGTTACTCAGGCTGGAATGCAGTGGCGTGATCATGGCTTACTGAGCCTCAAATCATGGCTTACTGAACCTCCTGAGCTCAAATGATCCTCCTACCTCAGCCTCCCAAATAGTTGGGACCACAGGCGCCTGCCTCATGCGCAGCTAATTTTTCTTTATTTTGGTATTTTTTGTAGAGATAGGGTCTTTTATGTTGCTTAGGCTGGTCTTGAACTTTTGGACTTAAGCAGTGCTCCTCCCTTGACCTTCCCAAGTGCTGGGATTACAGGCATGAGCCACTGCAGCTGGCCAGATTCTACTATTAACATCTAACTATTCTTGCTTTTTCTTATATCCATCCATCCCTCTATCCTTCCATCAGTCCATCTTATTTTTTTATACATTTCAGAGTAAAGTGCAGACATTGATACAGTTCTAAATATTTTAGCATGCACATTATTTACTAGTGTTTAATATATGTTTTGAGGGTTTTTTGTTGTTGTTTGTTTTGAGACAGAGTGTGTCTCTGTCACCCAGCCTGGAGTGTAGTGGTACGATCTCAGCTCCCTGCAACCTCCGCCTCCCGGGTTCAAGCAATTCTCGTACCTCAGCCACCCAAATAGCTGGGATTACAGGCATGCGCCGCTATGCCTGGCTAATTTTTCTTTGTATTTTTAGTAGAGGTGGGGTTTCACCATGTTGGCCGGGCTGGTCTCAAACTCCTGACCTCAAGTAATCCACTGACCTCAAGTGATCCACCCGCCTCAGCCTCCCAAAGTGCTGGGATTACAGGTGTGAGTCACCATGCCCAGCCTTTGAGTGTTTTTCTTTAAATGTAAGACTCACACACAGTAAGAAAATGTGAATCTCAAAGGTGTATTTGCTGAGCTTTGACAAATGTATGCACCTAGGTAACCTCAAGTGACTTTTTTAAATCGTGTTAAAATATACATAAATAACATTTACCATTTTAATCATTTTTAAGTGGACAGGACAGTTCAGTGGCTTTAAGTACATTCACATTGTTATGCAACTATTTTCGTATCCAAGGCCAGGCGCAGTAGCTCATGGCTGTAATCCCAGCACTTTGGGAGGCCGGGGTGGGCGGATCACCTGAGGTTAGGAGTTCGAAATCAGCCATGGTTAACATGGTGAAACCCCGTTTCTACTAAAAATACAAAAATTAGCTGGGTGTGGTGGCACGCACCTGTAATCCCAGCTACTGGGGAGGCTGAGGCAGGAGAATCGCCTGAACTCAGGAGGCGGAGGCGGAGGTTGCAG
Source organism: Theropithecus gelada (assembly GCF_003255815.1). Taxonomy (NCBI): domain Eukaryota; kingdom Metazoa; phylum Chordata; class Mammalia; order Primates; family Cercopithecidae; genus Theropithecus; species Theropithecus gelada. The sequence continues at coordinate 48,242,678 of NC_037680.1, read as the reverse complement.
TGAGCCGAGATCATACCATTGCACTCCAGCTTGGGCAACAAGAGCAAAACTCCGTCTCAAAAAAAAAAAAAAAAAATTATCATATCCATTTGCAGAACGTTTTTATCATTCCATACTGAAACCCCATACCCATTACATAATGACTCCCCATTCTCTTTCCTTCCACTCCAAACAGCCTCTGATAACCAGTACTCCACTTCTTATTGCTGCTATTTTAGCTACCTCACATATGTGGAATAATGCAATATTTGTCCTTTTGTGTCTGCCTTGTTTCACTTAGCATAATGTTTTCAAGGCACATCTATGTTGTAGCATATGTCAGAATTTCATTCCTTTTTAAGGCTGAATAATGTACTCAGTTGATTTATTTTTTATTTATTTATTTTTTAGAGATAGAGTCTCACTCTGTCACCCAGGCTGAAGTGCAGTGGCACAATCACAGCTCATTGCAGCCTTGAACTTGTCGGCTCAAGTGATCCTCTTGCCTTAGCCTCCTGAGTAACTAGGACAACTGGCATGTGTCACCGTAACAGGCTGATTTTTGACTAATTTTTAAGTTGTTGGTGCTTTTGTGTATTTTCATGATACATCTGAATATGTGTCTCATGTGATACAGATCTGAATATATCTGAAGGTAACTGAGTATTGAGGGATGGCTGAGTATTACCCCAATAGCTTCTTATAATAATGGTCTGCTTACTAATGCCAGATACCCTTTCTGGTTTTCAATTATAACTTTAAAATTGGGAGAGGGTTAGGAGATACACAGTAATGGAAGAACACCAAATTGAAGGCAGGAGTTAGGAGTCTTCAGGTAGCCTCACTGATTTGCTGAATGTCTTTGAGGAAGATCACTTAACGTTTGCCTTTCTAAGGGTCCTTCTGGCTCAAAAGTTGCATGAATATATGATTTGCCTTTTGAATATGCTGGCAGACAAAATGTAGATAATTTAGTAAATTCCATAGACTTTCTATTTTAAACAAAGAGCTACTTAATTGGAAACCTATGTGACAAGAGTCTCAAATCCACAAGGACAGTGTGGTCTATAGATATATGACTGATGAGCCCTGTTTGGTTGCTTTTCTGAAGGAAAAAGACTGCTTGTCTTCAAGGGGCTGGTGCTACTTGGGACCAGAAACCTAGTGTTTACACTTGCAGTTTATCAAAATAAACCAGAAAAAACTGAGTATTTATGGGAAATCTTGTGATTTCTTAATGTCAACTAATGCAACTAAAAAAATAGTACTTTTCATGCCAAAGAAAACACATCTTTGGACCAAATTCAGTCTGCCAGCTGACAGTTTGTGACCTTTGCTAGTTAAGGAAGAAGTTTTTGGCCTCTTCTCATAAATATAGAAGGTTTTATATTTATGAGAAGGTTTTATATTTATGAGAAGGTTTTATATTTATAAGGTTTTATGTTTTTATATTGGTTTTACTACTGAGCATGAAATTTGTTTTAAAGCTACATATTCTGTATTTCAGGGTAGGTGTATTTTTTATGTCTTGACGCTGTTTTGTAAAAACCAATATGTTATGCCTTTTTAAAGAAAACCCATAATCAGCCTATTTTTTATTTTTAAAATTATTGGTCAGTCTGTTTTTTTCTTCCTCAAACAGAAATCGCATGAAAGATATACTATAGAAAATCCTTGTATCAATTAACACATTTTGAAATATATAGAATAATTAACACTGGACAATCAAGGAAAGATGAGTTTCATAGGAAAATACTTCATTGAAGACCAGTATGCAGATCTGTGTGCATATGAGACACATTTTTATAATGCTGTTACTTGGACACTCACTACTAATGAGCAGCAAGATGGTATGGAATCTTTGTAGCAAGCTTGCTATGAAAGGTCTAGCGTATGCTGGCTTTGTACGGTCACTGAAGGCAATTTCTGTGTAGTTTTGATCACTGGTTAATTTTATAACCTTGAGTATGATAGGACATGTTAAGTTCTAGAAACCCAACATATGAGTTTCTCCCACTTTTTGTTAAGTTTTGTTTTGTTTTGAAATGGGTCTCACTCTGTTACCCAGGCTGGAGTGCAATGGCTATTCACAGGCACCAGCATTGCATGCTATAGCCTTGAACTCCTGGGCTCAAGTGATCCTCTTGCCTCATCCTTCTGAGTAGCTGGAACTACAGGTGCAGGACATTGCACCTGGCTCCCACCATTTTTGTTTTGATTTTTCCTTTTAACATTTTTATTTTAAAAAAATTAAAAAAAAAATTTTTTTTTAAACAGGGTCTGGTTCTGTTACCCAGGCTGGAGTACAGTGGCATGATCTCGGCTCACTGCAACCTCTGCCTCCTGGGCTTAAACTGCCCTCCCACTTCAGCCTCCCAAGTAGTTGGTACTACAGGTGCACACCACCACGGCTGGCTAATTTTTGTATTTTTTGTAGAGATGGGGTTTCACCATATTGCCTAGGCTGCTCTTGAACTCCTGAGCTCAAGTGATCTGCCTGCCTCAGCCTCCCAAAGTGCTGGGATTACAGGCGTGAGCCACTGTGCCCTGCCTTTAAACATTTTATTTTAGTTTAATTAATTTATTTGTTGAGCCAGAGTCTGGTCTGTCACCCAGGCTGGAGTACAGTGGCATGATCTTGGCTTATTACAGCCTCTACTTCCTGGGCTCAAGCAATCCTTCCACCTCAGCCTCCTGAGTTGTTGCGATTACAGGTGTGTGCCACCATGCGTAGCTAATTTTTTATTTTTACTTTTTGTAGAGATGGAGTCTCCCTATGTTGCCCAGGTTGGTCTTAAACTCCTGTACTCAAGCAGTCCTCCTGCCTCATCCTCCCAAAGTGCTGGGATTACAGATGTGAGCCTCTGTGCCTGGCCAAAATTTTTATTAGTGATATTTCAAACATGTATAACACAGAGAATAATGTAAGTTCACCTACTTTTAATCATTACCCAAATAATTATTTGTTTTTTTATATCTCCATCTCTCCTCCATCCTCTCGATTATTTTGAAGTAAATTCTAGATGACGTATTTCATTTGCAAATGTCTCACTGTGTATCTCTAAAACATAAGAATGCTTAACAACAACCAAAAAAACCTCCTAAAAACATTGATTTCTTAATATCATCAAGCATTTGCGTTATGTTGGTATTTCCATTTCCCAAATTGTCTTATAAATTAAAAAACTTTTTTTTTTTTTTTTTTTTTTTACTTTGTTTAAATTAGAATCCAAATAAGGATGTATATTGTGATTCATTGTTATATCTGTTAGGTCTTTTAAGATTGAGATTCCCTGTGCTTGCCTCAGCAGCACATATAATAAAATTGGAATGATACAGAGATTAGCATGGCCCCTTAAAAAAAGAAGAATCCTCTTCATAGCTTCATTAAAAATTATTTTTCAGCAACTATGGAATGTTTCTTCTGTCATTTCCTACAGTCTGCATTTATGTGGTGGTAGCGAACATGTTCCTTTGTTCGTTGTATTTTCTGTAAATCAATGATTAGTTGTAGAGCAGTGGCTCTCAACAGGGGTGATTTTGCTCTCCAGGGGATATTTGGCAATGTCTGGAGACATTTTTGCTAGTCACACTGATCACAACTTGGGGATGCTATTGGCCTCTGGTGGGTAGAGGCCAGAGTTGCTGCTAAACATGCTACAAAGCACAGGAAACCTGCACAGCAAAGAATTATCCAACTTAAAATGTCAACAGTACTGAGGTTGAGAAACTGATCCAGAGACTTGATCAGATTCAGGTTTAATTATATTTTGCCTGGTTCTCTCTCTTTTCATGATGTTAGGAGCTATTGATTATTGCCCAGTTTCATTAATTTGCTAGGGACTTACAAAAGGGTAATATTCTAATTCTCCCTTCCTTCCTTATCTGAAGTACCTCTATAAAAAGAAACTACCCTTTATCAATTAATTGGTTACCCTGAGCTACAGTTCATATAGTAAAGGCAGATTAAATGCCTGATGCTTTCCCTTTCTTCACCAGCCAATGACATTTTATATTTTATTCCAGGTTGATCTCCTATCAAGAGTTCTTGGCATTTGAATCTGTTTTATGTGCTCCAGATTCCATGTTCATAGTGGCTTTCCAGTTGTTTGACAAGAGTGGAAATGGAGAGGTGACATTTGGTAAGGGAAAAAGAAGATTATAAGTGATAAGTTAATGATGCTGGTCCAGTCTTCAATTGCTAAATCTAGTAACTAAACATAGATTACTGCTCATTTAGGACCTGATCCACAATTGAGTTTCCTAAAAGGATTTATGCAGATAAAGATGGCTTTATTTTTTCAAAGCATTAAACTGTTGCCAAAGATGAGGAAGTGTAGGAATGCTGTTGCTTTAGCTCATTGAGTCACTGACACTTTCACATTTCTAAAATAAATGGTGTAAGATTTTCTTGTTCTGGGCCAGCCTGGGCAAAATTCCTTACGAGGTAGATTTTGAACAACTTGAAACAATTTTCTCACTCTTTAAGTGATTTTTAGATAGGGAGTTCAGAGCTTCTCTTGTAGCATCCTTGGAAAATTGCTGCTATGTCATTGTAACACCAATAATGGAACTGAAGGAGTATATCAAGGCAAAATTAGTGTTCTCTGAACCTGAATTTTAGATTTCAGTTTTAGGAAAGAGGCTGGAATATTAAAATTGCCATCTGACTTGGATGTAGAAATTTATTTAAATCCTCTAGTAGACGCATAATCTAACACATTGTTGATGTTTCACAGGTGTATACACTAGGATTTTTATTTGTAACCATATATTAAAGACACTTTTTTACAGAAATTAGTATATGTTTAGTAAAAGTATTGGCTAATTTTTCTTGGAACAATTTTTTAAATAAAAACCATGTAGTAGTTCAAGGACCTTGAGTACTGTCCCCACCTTTTAAAAATATTTGAATTGTTTTTATTGTGGCAAAAAACACATAAGATAAAATTTACTGTCTTAACCATTTTAAATGTACAGTTTAGTAGTATTAAGTATATTCACATTGTTGTGAAAGAGATCTCCAGAAATTTTTCATCTTGCAAAATTAAACTTAAGCCCCCTTTTATAGTGTGAATTGGCATGGATATTTGTAGAAACACCTTTGAAAAATCAGACTTTCCCTGAGCTATGGCACTAAACACTTATTCAATCAGAAGGACCGGTAGTGCCTTGACTGTAATTTTGGTGGACACATTTTCTAGCTTGGCATTGATTGTTTCCTTCTTCCTTCTGCCCATTGACTCAGCTATCTTCTGTATGAGAAGACTTTCCAAAAAAATGCTATGCAGAGTTTTTGTTTTGTTTTGTTTTTGTTTGTTTGTTTGTTTGTTTTGAGACAGAGTCCTGCTTTGTCGCCCAGGCTGGATTGCAGTGGCTTGAACTTGGCTCACTGTAACCTCTGCCTCCCGGGTTCAAGTGATTCTCCTGCCTCAGCCTCCCGAGTGGCTGGGATTACAGGCATGCGCCACCATGCCCAGCTAATTTTTGTATTCTTAGTAGAGACGGGGTTTTACCATGTGGGCCAGGCTAGTGTCGAACTCTTGACCTCATGATCCGCCTGTCTCGGCCTACCAAAGTGCTGGGATTACAGTCCTGAGCCACCATGCCTGGCCCACTATGCAGAGTTATTTTGATTTTTGCATATAAATCTTGGCATCCTCCTCCTTTGGAGCAAGCTTTGGCCATCTTGCCTCCTAAAGAATGTTGACTTTCCTCAGAAACACCTAGGTTCTGTAGTTTAAGGCACAAAACCTCCATCATCTCATTCAGCATTAACCATGTACTACTAGTAATGCTGCATTTTCTATTTTCAGTAGGTATCACACATGCTCACATATCTCACAAATGTGATGCAGAAATGCCTGGAAAATAATTTGATTCAGATGTCTGAGTTAGTGACAGTGCCCTGTGCTTATATCCTGTGTGCATTAAGAATTAGATCTCACAATCAAATTCTAATTTTTGTCCCTCTACCTTAATATCATGGTTCTTTGTGTCTCCTCCATTTAATTACTTTTCCTAGTTTCTATTATTATAAAATTAGTAACTCAAGTCACTTCATCCAACAGACTGTCAAGACCAACTTAATAATAAAGACACATGCCATTGTTGATAAATAGATTAAAATGAGTGTAGGAAGTAGCTAAATTTATATATGCCTTATTTAATGTAAATGAAAGCTTGTAGTTATTAGATCTCAACTTTAGTTTTTTTTTTTTTTTTGGAGGTGGAGCCTCGCTCTGTCACCCAGGTTGGAGTGCAGTGGCGCGATCTTGGCTCACTGTAACCTCTGCCTCCTGGGTTCAAGCGATTCTCCTGCTTCAGCTTCCAAAGTACCTGGGATTACAGGTGCCCGTCACCATGCCTGGCTAGTTTTTGTATTTTTAGTAGAGATGGGGCTTCGCCCATGTTGGTCAGGCTGGCCAGTCTCAAACTCCTGACCTCAGGTGATCTACCCACCTCGGTCTCCCAAAGTGCTGAAATTACAGATGTGAGCCACTGTGCCCAGCCAACTTTAGCTTTTTATAGGTCTTCTGTTTTTCTTTCAGACTATTATTTATGAGTTAGAATTTTTAGAAATATAGTTAGGATTAAACACAAATCAGTTTTAGTTTTTATAGTACCAGGTATAAACTGAAGAACATATGAGCCCTCAAGAATCTTGCTTTCATTCTTTTCCTCTATAATCTAGAGACAGGAATATTATTATGGAATAAGAAAAAGATGAAGCCACGTACAGTGGTGCATACCTGTAGTCTCAGCTCCCAAAGGAGTGATTTCAGCTCCTTGGGAGACTGAAATGGGAGGATCTCTTGAGCCCGGAGTTTGAGGCCAGTTTGCACAACATAGTGATACCCAGTCTCTAAAAATTAAAAAAAAAATTTTAAAAGTTGTACCCTGTTTCTGTTCTGGGTTGCCTGGCTAGCTGGTTGGCTCTCTTGATGGTGCTCACCTATTTCCTAAGGACTTTGACCATTTCACCTTCTGTCCCTGCCTTCCTAGTTTTAAGAATCCACTTTGAGACAAATTTTCTTAAGTAGAATGAGAGAAATAATAAAGGAAAGTTTCCTTTCGTATTTTTAAGAAGAAAAATATTGAAATCTTGTTAAATGCCATTTAACAAGATTTCTAGGGACTGCTTATTTCAAGCCATATTCAAGACTACAGAATTTCTGCATAAGGAAATAATTAACTTGGAGTTTATTTTTATAGGATTTTGGATCTGGGGTGAAGGTCAGTTTTCATGTTTGTACCCACTTAATAAAATGAATTGTGCTTATGTATTTATAGGCACATGTTTAGGTAAAAGGAAATTTTAGATCAATTCTAAATAGAGTTAAATCCTTTTCCACCAAATGGCCTTCTGTTTTCTAGTTTGGAGCTATTTATAGTTTTCTCTTGTGCACATGAGAGAAAGTTGGAAGATGATATTAGATGCAAGGTATAAGGAAGGGGAGAAAACCTGTTATGCCATCAGCATCTCTTATAGACTATGATGATAATGTTATCTCTGTACTTCCTATATATTCTTATTTATGCTTTTTTTAGATATGATTTTATACACATCAAATTATATACTTAAACTGTGTGCATCTTTGCAAGTATTTATATAAGTAGTAATATTGAACATTTACTTGAGTGCTTATATGAGGTTTTTTGTTGTTAAAGATACCTGTGCTCTGGGGAGAAGCCTTAGATTGAGGCCTTGAAAATCCGTTTCAGAATCTGAAAGCTCAGGAAAGGGTTCTGGAGTTTTTTTAAGAGTGAATAAAATATTAGTTAATTGTTTCATCTTTGATGTTTCTTTAATAAAACTTCTAATGCATGCTGTGGATAATTACTTAATGGCTTGTATATCTGTTACTGCCAGGCGGCATGAGCCTTGTAGAGGCCATTGCATGACTGGTGTGTGCTAGCTACAGTGTAAGTTTGCCTTGGTCTCACCATTATCCACAAGTGTACTGGAGATCCTGTTCAGTACTATTAGATTCAGGTAACCTAGATAAGCAGTTATACTACATTGTGTTGTCAGTAGCTGCTGTGCATTTAAAATCCAAGTTAAAAAAAAGGCCGGGCATGGTGGCTCATGTCTGTAATCCCAGCAGTTTGGGAGGCCAAGGTGGGCAGACTGCTTGAGCCCAAGAGTTCCAGACCAGCACGGGTGACATGGTGAAACCCCGTCTCTACTAAAAACACAAAAATTAGCCGGGCGTGGTGGTGCGTGCCTGTAGTCCCAGCTATGCGGGAGGCTGAGGCAGGAGGATAACTTGAGCCTGGGAGGTAGAGGTTGCAATGAGTTGAGATTGTGCCATTACACTCTAGCCTGGGGGACCAGAGTGAAACCCTGTCTCAAATTTTAAAAAAAGGCCTATTGCCTTACTAAAGATTTAATCTTTTTTTTTTTTTTTTAAAGGGGCCAGGTGCGGTGGCTCACGCCTGTAATCCCAGCACTTTGGGAGGCCAAGGTGGGCGGATCACAAGGTCAGGAGTTTGAGACCAGCCTGGCCAACATGGTGAAACCCCGTCTCTACCAAAAATACAAAAATTAGCCAGGTGTGGTGGTGGGCGCCTGTAATCCCAGCTACTTGGGAGGCTGAGGCAGGAAAGTAGCTTGAAACCGGAAGCCGGAGGTTGCAGTGAGCTGAGATTGCGCCACTGCACTCCAGCCTGGGTAAAAGAGTACAACTCTGTCTCCAAAACAAAAACAAAAACAAACAAACAAACAACCCACAACAAACTCTTGTCTATTTACTAGTAAAATGAGTATGAAACATGTTATATGTTCTGAGTTCTCTATTAAAATCAACATTGTGTTCCAAATTTAGTGTTTGCCTAGGGATGGACACTCTTCAAAGTAAACTTTTCCACGGACACATCCTCACCCTCTGACTGAAGAAACCCTCAGAAAGCAGAGATTTCTTTAAATGTAGTACTATGTTTGACCGTTAATACATATAGCAAATAAAAATGTGTTCCATTTCTGCCTCTGAAATAGGCTGTTTTTCCCTGAAGGAGAGAATAAATTGGGGTGGGTTAGGCACAACCTCTGTTATTATTTTAAAGAGCCAGGAGATGGAAGTGTAGTTATGAAAAATGTACCCTTTCTCACTGGAAACAAAGCTATAGACATGGAATAATATGAAATTCTGTGGTGGCCAGGTGCAGTGGCTCACGCCTGTAATCCCAGCACTTTGGGAGGCTGAGGCAAGCGGATCACAAGATCAAGAGTTTGAGACCAGCCTGGCCAATATGGTGAAACCCCGTCTCTACTAAAAATACAAAAAAATTAGCCAGGCATGGTGGTGTATGCCTGTAATCCTAGCTACTTGGGAGGCTGAGGCAGGAGAATTGTTTGAACCCAGGAGGCGGAGGTTGCAGTGAGCCGAGATCAGGCAACTGCACTGCAGCCTGGGCGACATAGCGAGACTCCGTCTCAAAAAAAAACCAAAAACCAAAAAACTCAGCATGGCCAACATGGTGAAACCCTCTCTCTAGCCAAAATACAAAAATTAGCTGAGCGTGGTGGCATGCGCCTGTAATCTCAGCTACTTGGGAGGCTGAGGCAGGAGAATTGCTTGAATCTGGGAGGCAGAGGCTGTAGTGAGCCAAGATCATGCCACTGCATTCCAGCCTGGGTGACACAGTGAGACTGTGTCTAAAAAAAATAAAGGAATTCCATGGTGGCCAGGCATGGTGGCTCATGCCTGTAATCCCAGTACTTTGTGAGGCCGAGGCAGGAGGATCACTTGAGGCCAGGAGTTTAAGACCAGCCTGGGCAACGTGGTGAAACCCTGTCTTTACTAAAAATACAAAAAAATTAGCCAGTTATGGTGGTGTGCCCCTATGACCCCAGCTACTTGGGAGGCTGAGGTGGGATAATCTCTTGAACCCAGAGGCAGAGGTTGCAGTGACCCAAGATCACACCACTGGGCCGGGCGCGGTGGCTCACGCCTGTAATCCCAGCACTTTGGGAGGCCAAGGTGGGCAGATCATGAGGTCAGGAGATCGAGACCATCCTGGCTAATAGGGTGAAACCCCGTCTCTACTAAAAATACAAAAAAATTAGCCAGGCGTGGTGGCGGACGCCTGTAGTCCCAGCTACTCGGGAGGCTGAGGCAGGAGAATGGCATGAACCTGGAAGGCTGAGGTTACAGTGAGCTGAGATTGTGCCACTGCACTCCAGCCTGGGCGACAGAGCAAAACTCTGTCTCAGAAAAAAAAAAAAAAAAAAAAAAAAAAAAAAAAAAGATGACACCACTGACTTCAGCCTGCATGACAGAGAAAGACTTTCATAAAAAGAAATGAAAATTCTATGATAATAAATATGTACTTTAATTTGGTAAGAAGTAGAGCTTCACCTGAGTATTCAGATTAAATCAGGAAGAATTTTTGATATTTTTTTTCTTTGTGTTGTTTTCGGATATTGCAGAGAAGTTTTTTGATTTTTGCTTTTTTTTTTTAGTACTAAAGGCTATTAGAATAGCTTAAGAGTTCAAGGTTAAAAAAAGATGGATTGTTATTAGTTTTTATGCTATTTGATGATAGACTGTTGAAGCATCTAACTTCAATAATAATAGTATGTATGTATGTATGTATTTATTTTGAGACAGTGTCTTGCCGTGTCACCCAGGGTGGAGTGCAGTGGTGTGATCTCGGCTCACTGCAACCTCCACCTCCCGGGTTCTAGTGATCCTCCTGCCTCAGCTTCCCGCATAGCTGGACTACAGGCATGTGCCATCACACCCGACTAATTTTTTGTATTTTTAGTAGAGACAGGGTTTCACCACGTTGGCCAAGCTGATCTCAAACTTCTAACCTCAGGTGATCCCCCTGCCTTGGCCTCCCAAAGTGCTGGGATTACAGGCGTGAGCCACCACACCCAACCGATAGATAGTCTTTAAATATGAACTCATCTTTCCTGAGAAATGGACCTTTACATATATTTGACAGCAGGACTACTCTATTGACTATGCAGTAGTCCCTTGTAGAGGTAGGTAAAGGGCTAATAGAAATACTTTCTTTCAGAGAAACAGGAGGTCATTCAGAAAACTAATGACCATCTGAGAGTAGAACCCAGAAGTCTGGGACTGAGTCCGCATGCCATGTTGGTTGGGACTTCCTCTACAAGTTCCTGTTGTTGGTCTTTTTGTTGTTGTTGTTTGTTTTCCTTCGTTTTCTTTTTTGGCTCCCAGTTGTGCCTCCTCTTTCCTCCCAATTTTTCCTTCACTGAAAAACTCACTTCTACAAGCCTCACCATTGTTGTTGTTCAATTATATACAAGGATATTCACCATTCATGGTGGGAGTCCTAAAAACCTCTCTGACTTCACTTTAAGAACTGTGCAGGTGAAACTCAGCTACTGAGGAACTATTCCCCCTGACAATAAGAATGTTTGGTCTCAAGCCTGTAAGTTGGTTGTAGTGGCTCCTGCTGGGCTGGAATCCTTGGAATAAGGATGTCATTGGGCTGATGGTAGGTGGGCTGTGTCACAGGGCTGATGGCTTGTATACCTACAGGAGGAGTTCTCTGGCCACACCGTTGGTACAGCAGCTCCTTCCAGGCTCATTCATGGAACAGGCATGGTGGCAGTCTTGGAGAAGAGTGCCAGCCCCGGTCAGAGGTAATTTTGTACTGCAGAAAGGTGAACAAGACCAGTAGGAAGTGCCCATAAGAACCAGGGGAGGGATGAGGGTGGATGAGATGGGGAGACACAGTATGGGCTGCTGGGGAAATTAAAACCTCTGTTAAGACATATTTATATAATATATATGATTTAATGTGTATTTCATCTAGTCCAATCATCATAAGTGACTGATACAGCTAAACTAACTAATGTTACACATCTGTGAACATTTTTACTTAATCACAGTTGTCACCGTTACCTGCTCTCCTGACAAATCATTGTGCTCCTCTCCTTTGAGCAAAGAGAACATAATGACAGGCTACTTTTGTATCTGGCCCCAGTTCCCTTTTCAATGGAAGTATAAACCATTCCTTTCATAAGCCCATGCTCTGCAGGAAGTGAAAAAGTTGTCTATTGTTCGCTATATGTCAGAAAACTAATGGATTCCTGGTTCTCTTAGCTATGCCAACCTAGTATAAAATACTATATCGTGATTTTGCTGCCAATAAGTTGTGACTGCCATTTCCCTTTCTTCCAGGCCAGAACTATGCTACAGAAATAGCATTCTTAAACATGGCAAAAAAGATCCTTGTTTGCCACTGGAAAGATGGGATTCTCTCTGGGGGTGGGTGGAACTTGCTATGCAGTTTCAGTTAGATGTATTTGATGTATTTGAGACTATTGGTGTTCCCTTTCATGTCATGCAGGACCTGATAAAGCTGGGTAACATAAAAACACCAGTTGTTTGAGTTATTACCTCATACAAGTATAAGCTCTCCAGTTCTGGAGCTTTTATATAATTTTATTTATTACATTCTGATAAAAGTAAAGTGGCAATTTATTAATTGGACTTGAAAACAATAGTTTTAGTAATTATGTCTGTGTATCTGAATCAGCCTCAGGCACTTGGAAGTAGAAACAATAATAACAGAAGAGAAGTAGAACACATCTCCAGAAGTGCCAAAGTAGGTTTGTAATCTTATTAGTTCTAGTAATTATAGTAGTCCATGATGTGGCTTAAAAAAACCCTAAAAGTATCAGGGTAAATAAACCACAGCATGTAATAGTGATCATAACAAAACCATATACAAAGCTGTCAAGTGACCACTTTGGGAGAAGTAGAAAATGTCCAAATACTCATGGAAAATGACACTTCTGTATTTGTGGAGATCACTATGACTAATTTAGGCCATCATTTTGATTGTTTCAGAGACATTCTAAGATCTTATTTAGAGATAGCTAAGAAGTTTATGAAATAGGATATCTAAAGTTTTTATTACAGAGATATTTTCCAGATGTAAATTATACATTATAAATTTAGTTCATAAATATCCTTTTTGTGATAATAGAAACAATTTTTGTTTGTTTGTTTTTGTTATGTGACAGAGCCTTACTCTGTCACCCAGGCTGGAGTGCAGTGGCATAATCTCGGCTGACGGCAATCTCCGCCTCCTGGGTTCAAGCAATTCTTCTGCCTCAGCCTCGGGAGTAGATGGGACTACAGGTGTGCGCCACCATGCCTGGCTAATTTTTGTATTTTTAGTAGAGGCAGAGTTTCACCATGGGGGCCAGGTTGGTCTCCAACTCCTGACCTTGTGATCTGCCTGCCTTGGCCTCCCAAAGTGCTGGCATTACAGGTGTGAGCCACTGTGCCCAGCCAAAAAATTTTTTATAGTTAAATTTTCTTAGCTTGGATGCTTTTGCATTTTGGACTTTATTTTATATAGTTTCGCATTTGAAGTTCTGATATTTTCTTATTATATAAAAGGGATTCAATTTCATTCTACCATTATATAAAAATTATCTAGGTAGTAATATATACATTTATTGTCAAATAATTATATTTTAACTTTTGAAATCACCTTTAAAAGGTTACCATGAAATAACTATTCTCTTTAATAATTATAATGTTACTTAATTAAATAAATGTAGTAATTTGTTCTAATTTGCTTTCCATTTTTAATTTTTTTTAACTTGAAGATGAAACACTTCTTTTTGTTAGACTTTAAAAGTAATAAATTAATTAATTTGGGACTAGAAACAGCTAATTAAGTTAGATCCTAAAAATCTTTACTTATCTGCTACAATATTTGTAGCCCTGAATATTTTCTGCTATCTTTATTTATTTTTTTATTTTTTATTTTTTTGAGACGGAGTCTCGCTCTGTCGCCCAGGCTGGAGTGCAGTGGCGGGATCTCAGCTCATTGCAAGCTCCGCCTCCCGGGTTTACGCCATTCTCCTGCCTCAGCCTCCCGAGTAGCTGGGACTACAGATGTCCGCCACCTCGCCCGGCTAGTTTTTTGTATTTTTTTTTTTTTTAGTAGAGACGGGGTTTCACCGTGTTAGTCAGGATGGTCTCGATCTCCTGACCTCGTGATCCGCCCGTCTCGGCCTCCCAAAGTGCTGGGATTACAGGCTTGAGCCACTGCGCCCGGCCTTTTCTGCTATCTTTATTATTTTAATTGTTTTATAAACTTTAACATCTTTTACAACTTGGAAGTTTCACATAGATTTAAGGATCATCTTTTGTGTTGGTTCGAAACCGGGATCCCACAAATTGCTATTGGGTTAATTCTTTGCTTTTTAAATTTGTATTTATGTAAGGTGAAAATGCTTGACCTATTTGAAAACTCTGAAGTATTTGTCCCTACTTAGAGAGGAAATGAATCCTGCATTCCATTTGAAAGAAAAGATGAGAATCCCATCTCCCCAGTGACATCCAATGCCTTCTTCCAACTTTGCTGATTGCTGCAATCTATTCAGATCTATTATATTGACTCTAGACTGGTAGAACGTTCAGTTCAGAATTCTTACATTCCCCTATCCCAATAGTAATGCTTTTATTAAGAAAAAGTGTATATATATAAAACTAAAGGGAATCCATTAAACCATTTATAATATGAGATCAGTATCTTCTTTAAAGAATTTGCAGAAATTAGAGAAAATAGCATAGTTGGAGATTATAAAATCTTAAACGTGTATTTACTGATTCTGTAGTATAACTGATAGCTATTGATGGCAAAACCCTTTCACTAATAAAATTGGCTGAAATTGGAAAATGATTTTGTTCTTAAGACATCAGTAAAACAGGCTTCCTGCTTTCTTAACTTCGTTCATGATTTTTTTTTTTTTTTTGGCATGAGCTTCTAAATTAGTTTATCCAGTCTATGCTTGTTAAAGTACCAGTCATTTGTGAATTGACTTTTATTGTAAGTATAGATTGCTGTAAGAATGAAAATGACGTTGTTAGTGCATGAAGACAAGCTGTCAGAGGGTTTTGGGTGTATGTTACACAGTACGACTAGTTCCTATCTAAAAATTAGTGTACTGTATTTAACTCTTTATTTAAAAGTGAATCACTAATTTAACTTATCTTAAAATATTTTAATAGTTCAGACTAATAATCATGGATTTTATGGGGATTTTGAAGCTTTGTGTCAAGACCATATTTTTAACAATATCAGAAGCTTTTAATAAGGTGCTTGCTGCTGAGCTAATGATATGCTTTTGGTAGTTTTTCTTATACCTATCTTCAATAGACATTCAGGCTAGTGTGAATGTAATAATCAAGCCTCAATCAAACCATACTTAGTATGACAAATATTGCATTATACTGTAATTTAGGTATTCATGCTTCTGATAAAGGGTTTAATTCGACTCCTTGAGGAACTGGGAAAACACTATTGATTTTGTACAGGATGTAAAGTAGCAGCCATTTATAATGTGAGATAGAAATCACTTTCTAATTAAAATTAAATAAAGAGAAATTAAGAATCTCATGGCCTTATATGCAATGGTACATAATCGTAAGTGTAAAATTATATTTTTTTGTATCAATTGTGTTCCTGTGCATGGTTTCTGGGCACAAAAAAAATTGCAGTTATTTTAATAGAAGCAGATAATACTGACTTTTAAAACTTCTCTTAATTTTTTTCTGTAGGAACATTGCAGTGGGTTAAACTACTTATTCCAGATGTAATTGATTTATTTTTGTTTTCCCTTTTAAGAAAATGTCAAAGAAATTTTTGGACAGACTATTATTCATCATCATATCCCTTTTAACTGGGACTGTGAATTTATCCGACTGCATTTTGGGCATAACCGGAAGAAGCATCTTAACTACACAGAATTCACACAGTTTCTCCAGGTAAGCTTAGTTTTCATAACAGGTATCAATATATACTATTCTTCTTCTGTGTCCTTCCCTTTTGTATTTATTAAGTTTGTTACAAAAATAGAAGTTATCCATGGTATTTCACCCCTAGTTTTAAAGTTTTCCCCTTGCCAGAGGCAACTTCTTTAAACTCTTAGTAACTATTTCTTTCAGTGTTTACTTCCATTTATTTAAATAGTAGAGCACTTCTACTTTTTAATTTTCTACTTTTAAGTATTTTTAAATTGTATCCTAACTATAGAAGATTAGAAGCTACATGACCGGGTGCAGTGGCTCACGCCTGTAATCCCAGCACTTTGGGAGGCCGAGGTGGGTGAATCAGAAGGTCAGGAGATCGAGACCATCCTGGCTAACACGGTGAAACTCCGTCTCTACTAAAAATACAGAAAATTAGCCGGATGTGCTGGCAGGCACCTGTAGTCCCAGCTACTCGGGAGGCTGAGGCAGGAGAATGGCATGAACCTGGGAGGTGGAGCTTGCAGTGAGCTGAGACTGCACCACTGCATTCCAGCCTTGGTAACAGAGCGAGACTCCGTCTCAAAAAAAAAAAAAAAACAAAAAAGCTAGTTCTTTCACCTCTCTCCTCTCCCTGTCTATCACAGGCTTGGACTTCTGTCCCCTTTCCCCCTAATATAATTATGTCATGATTCTGCTTAGATCAGTAATCCTATGAGTTATTAGAATTTTGTAAATACTATTGGTGGCTGAAGTTATTACTATTATGTATTTTTTTGAGATAGTCTGACTCTGTCACCCAGGCTGGAGTGCAGTGGTGTGATCCTGGCTCACTGTAACCTCCAACTCTTGATTCAAGCAATTCTCATGTCTCAGCCACTCGAGTAGCTGGTATTACAGGAGTGTGCCACCACGCCTGGCTAATTTTTATATTTTTGGTAGAGATGGGGTTTTGCCATGTTGGCCAGGCTGGTCTTGAACTCCTGGCCTCAAGTAATCTGCTCACCTTGACCTCCCAAAGTGCTGGGATTACAAGTGTGAACCACCGCAACTGGCTTAATGTTATTGTTCTTGGAGTTTCTAGTTTTCATTTGTTTAGTTTTCTGTGTACTAATACTAAGTCATTCTCAAACCTTGGCCCTATTATTAAGATCTCTTTTTAATGCGTTTAAAACACATTAGGTATTCTATTAATTTCATCTTTTTGGAGCTCTCCAGGAGCTTTCTTTCTTTTTTAAAAAAATATGAGGTAAAATTTGCATAAAATTAATCAATTAAAAGTGTACAATTTAGGCCAGGTGTGGTAGCTCACGCCTGTAATCCCAGCACTTGGGAGGCTGAGGCGGGCAGATCACTTGAGATCAGGACTTTAAGACCAGCCTGGCCAACATGGCGAAACCTTGTCTCCACTAAAAATACAAAAATTAGCCAGGCGAGGTGGCAAGTGCCGTAATCCCAGCTACTGGAGAGGCTGAGGCAGGAGAATTGCTTGAACCCAGGAAGTGGAGGTTGCAGTGAGCTGAGATTGCACCCCTGTACTCCAGCCTGGGTGACAGAGGGAGACTCCATCTACAAAATATTAAAAATAAAATAAAAGTGCACAATTTAATGCATTTAGTACCTTCGCAGTATCTTGTATCTAATTCTAAAACATTTTTATCATCCCAAAAAGAAACCTCGTCCATTAAGCAGTCACTTTCTATTTCTGCTTTCACCCAAGCTCTGGCAACTTTCAGCCTACTTTCTGTCTCTATGGATTTACCTATTGTGGGTATTTAATATAAATGGAATTGTACAATATGAACTTTTTTTTTTTTTTTTTTTTTTTTTTTACTGAGACAGAGTTTCGCTCTTGTTGTCCAGGCTGCTGTGCAATGGCGTGATCTCAGCTTACTGCAACCTCTGCCTCCCGTGTTCAAACAATTCTCCTGCCTCAGCCTCCTGAGTAGCTGGGATTACAGGCGTACGCCACTATGCCTGGCTAATTTTTTATATTTTTAGTAGAGACAGTGTTTCACCATGCTGGCCAGGCTAGTCTCGAACTCCTGACCTCAGGTGATCCACCCACCTCAGCATCCCAAAGTGCTGGCATTACAGGTGTGAGCCACCATGCCTGGCCAAACAATATGAACTTTTGCATTGTTTTTTTTTTCCACTTAGCATAATGTTTTTAAGAATTAACTATGTCATAGCGTATATCAGTGCTTTATTCCTTTTTTGGGGCTGAATACTATTTCATTGTATAATATAGTACAAATGTACTGTATTTTGTCTATCTGTTCATCAGCTGATGGACCTTTGGGTTGTTCCCACCTTATGGTTATCGTGAATAGTGCTGCTGTGAACATATGTATACAAATATTTGTTTGAATACTTGTTTTCAGTTCTTTCGGCCATATACGTAGGAGTGGAATTTTTGGGTCATATGGTAATTCTGTTTAACTTTTTGAGGAACCACCTGACTGTTTTCCACAGCACTTGCACCATTTTCGAATTGCTTCCTGACCTACTTCAGGGCCAGAAGCCAGACTGTGTAAGCTTGCTGCATGGGAGTACTTCTGTGATCGCCCTTCACTTTTATCTTGGAGAATCCATTTGCCGTTCTGTTATGTTGAACCTCCTGTTTGCTGCATGTTGTCTCTCCTTTTATGGTGGTTTACTTATTTATAGTAGAATACTTCCTGCAGTGGCTTCCTGAGGAAAGTAGAATAAAATATTTTTGAGACTTTTCATATGTAAAAACCTCTTATTCTGGCTGAGGGCAGTGACTCACACCTGTAATCCTAGCACTTTGGGAGGCCAAGGTGGGCAGATTGCGTGAGCCCAGGAGTTCAAGACCAGCCTGGGCAACATGGCAAAATGCCATCTTTACAAAAAATACAAAAATAAGCCAGGTGTGGTGGCACATGACTATAGTTCTAGCTACTCAGGAGGTGAGGTGGGAGGATCGCTGCAGGGAGGTAGAGGCTGCAGTGAGCCATGATCCCACCACTGCACTCCAGCCTGGGCGACAGAGTGAGCCCTGTCTCAAAAAACAAACAGTCCGGGTGTTTTGGCTCATGCCTATAATCCCAGCACTTTGGGAGGCCGAGGCGGGCTGATCACTTGAGGTCAGGAGTTCAAGATCAGCCTGGCCAACTTGGTGAAACCCTGTCGCTACTAAAAGTGCAAAAATTAGCCAGGTGTAGTGGCAGGTGCCTGTAATCCCAGCTACTCGGGAGGCTGAGGCAGGAGAATCTCTTGAGCCTGGGAGGCAGAAGTTGCAGTAAGCCAAGGACAGGCCACTGCACTCCAGCCTGGGCGATAGAGCGAGACTCCATCTCAAAACAAACAAACAAACAAACAAACATATCCCTCTCGTTCCACCATTACACTAAGATAGTTTGGCTGGTTACTGAATTCTAGTAAGAGTTTATTTTCCTTGTAATTTTGAAAGCATTGCTCTTTTGTTTTCTAGTTTCCAGTGTTGCCACAGTGCCATTCTCATTCTTGATTTAGTCTTGAAACTTTTTCCAACCCCACTCTGGAGTGTTTTAATATTTTTTTTCTTTTCGTTGGTGTTTATGAAATTTCATGGTGGTATTCCTTGGTGTGAGTTTATTTTTATTCATTAGTCTGGGCTTTTCATTCATTGGGCTTTTCTAATCTGGAAACTTATGTCCTTCAATTCTTGAAAATTTTATTATTTTTCTTATTGTATTTTCTTAGTTTCTAAGACTATTAAATGTTACATTTATGACCTTTTAGTTTTCTTTTCTCTCCTATTTTCCTTCTGAGCCTTCTATTTTGTATTTCTGCTGTATTTCTAATTTTCAGGAGCTCATTTTGGTTTTTCTGAATATTCCTTTTAAAAAATAGCATACTGTTCTTGTTTCATGGATGTACAGGTTTCTTTGTTGTTGTTTTTTTAAAGCTTTCTTCTTGCATAGTGTCTGCTTTCTCCACATTTTTTTTTTTTTTTTTTTTTTTTGAGTCAGGGTCTTGCCCTGTCCCCCAGGCTAGAGTGCAGTGACAGGATCAGAGCTCACTGTAGCCTTGACTTTCCCAGGTTCCAGCGATCCTCTCACCTCAGCCTCTTGAATAGCTGGGACTCCAGGCGTGTGCCACCATGCCCACCTAATTTTTTGTATTTTTTGTAGAGATGGGGTTTTGCCAGGTTGCCTAGGCTAGGTCTTTTATTTCGGATTAGGGAATCAGGGAAAAATTATCTGGTCTCCAATCTGGAATATTAGATCTGGCTTTTGATGTTTTGGTTGCTGAGTAATAAGTAGTTGGAGGTCTCAATGTTCAATTTTGCAGAAGGACTTTCAGTTTATTACCTTTTTTCACTGTAGTATTCTCCCTCTCAACTGTCTGTAGTCTATGCTGGTTCAGAGATCCTCTGTTAAACTCCTCAGACAGTAGACCTCTAGTCTTCTGCCAAGGTTGGGAAAGGGTGGAGGCCTTATTTGGAGTAAGGCAGGTAACTAACTGCTTCTTAGACTTCCATCTAAGCCCCTTGTTTTCAGCTCCACCTTCACCCTCACTTCCAGAGGTACCAATGCAGCTAATAACTGAATCTTTTGGGGGTCCTATCATGTACATTGGTTTCCTTTTTGGCTTTTTCTGCTTAGTTTTTTTGAGTCTATTAAGTCGGTTGTCATTTGCTTTTCTGCTTTCTGATCTTAAAAATATAGTTGCTATTTTCTTTTCTGTTGTCTTTGTCCTTGCATTTCTGTTTTATTTTGTTTTGTTCTTTTATTGTTATTTAAGTGAAGAGTGGCGTTTTGGAAGACAGTGAAGTTAAAGGTACAAGTTCAGTCTCATCCAAAGTCACATTGTTTCTGAAGTTCTGCTAATTTTCATCTCATAATTAGATGAAATGCATTTTCAAGGGCATGGGATCTTTCCTTCAGCATAACTGCCTTTCTTTATCTTCCCTTTAATTCTCCTATCCACCCACCCACCTACCTACCTACCTGCCTTTTTAACCCAGGATTTATTTATTTTACCTTTTTTAAGCCCACAGTATTGTTTTTCTTCATAGGACGATCACAGATTTGAAACTGTGGGCTTTAGGTGTGGGTATTTGGAGATGCCAGTGCTTGTTCTAACACTTTCCCTGTTAGTGCTTATCTAACTCACCTTATAAAATTCTCAAACTTGAAAAGTTGAAAATATATGCATTTGAGAGCTGACTTTTTTAAAAAAGGAAATGTCTGCCTGACTAGTGTTTAAGATTCTTCCGAAGATTACTTTCTCTCTCTTTCTCTCACTGTTTTCCTTGCATTTACAGAGGCTATTTTACAATATCTATTATACCCTGATGTTTTAATTATACTGTGTAAACTGAGAGCCGCATGTATGTAACTCCTTTTTTTCTGTGTTTAACTTCTCATTTTTAAGTCATTTTGTTTTTTGAAACCTTTTTATTTTGGAAGACTTCAAGTATACTCAAAAGCAGAGAGAATAGTGTAATGAACGTCCTGCACCTATAACCAGCTTCAATAATTACCACTTCTTGGCCAATCTTTTTTATGTATACCCTTCACCCTGCCTCCTGCAGGATCATTTGGAAGCCAGATGCACATACTCTATGATTTTTTCATGTGTGATCCTTCAAATATGTATCTTTAAAAGATAAATAAGAGTCCTTTAACTATTGACCTTTTAGAAAACAGACAATCTATTCTACTAACACTACTCCTTCAGTGAGCGTTCTGCTTCATCTTGAAGGTAAAGGTCCATATCTTCTTTAGTACTGAGTGTTATTCATAAGGCTAAATTGTACCCATGGCTACCATTTGATATTTCTGGGAGATTAAGACATATAGGGAAGAAAAAGACATAAGAAAGAGATGGAAAGAAGGTAGAAGGAAAGAAAAAGGTATATAAGACAGGGAGTGAACCTGTGTCTGCTTTTGATGCTCTTTAGGAATGTCTTTGCCATGGGGACCATTTTCAATCCATCTAATGATGTAGATGTATACACTTTATTTGAAGTGTGAAGTGGTTGGAGCTGAGGTCATGGGAAAATGGAGTGAGTTATCACAAGTCCGTAGGAAATATAATTAAATAAAAATGGTGAGACTTCTATAAAAAACATTTTTGAAGTCAGGAAAAGGTAAAGCAACATTAATTTGTAGTCTTTGATAAGTAAATGTGAATGAAAATTATGTAATCTTATCTTTAAATAATATGTATATACTTAGATATGACTATTATTTCCAGAGTTGCAAAGAGTATGACGGTGGCATCCAATAGCAACACCATTATTATGTTTGCTAACAAGTTTTTTGGATTTAGTCATGGATCCCCACAACAGAAATGCTCTGATTTTGACTTTTGTATAGTATACAGGAGATTACTGGCACATTTTGTTGTTTTTGTGGATATCACTTATTACAAAGTTTGGTTGCCCAATAGTTTAAAAGTTCAGAGATATTCTGGACTGTCTTACAGTTTATGAGTAACGGTGCCCAGAGCCAGTGATAGCTCAGCACTACTTTTGCAGTTTGTTATTCCTGACTTTCATTTTAGAATGACTGAGTATTGCACTTACCAGTTGGTAGAGTTTCTCACTGAGTTTATTTGAAAAATTTGTTTGAAAAAATGGTCTCTAATTCATTTATAGAATGAGAGAGAGAGAGAGAGAGACTTTGATTGCAACATTTAAAATTGAAAAACTGAAAATGAACCTAAACTCTTTTTTTTTTTTTTTTTTTTTTTGAGACGGAGTCTCGCTCTGTAGCCCAGGCTGGAGTGCAGTGGCCGGATCTCAGCTCACTGCAAGCTCCGCCTCCCGGGTTCACGCCATTCTCCTGCCTCAGCCTCCCGAGTAGCTGGGACTACAGGCGCCCGCCACTTCGCCCGGCTAGTTTTTTGTATTTCTTAGTAGAGACGGGGTTTCACCGTGTTAGCCAGGATGGTCTCGATCTCCTGACCTCGTGATCCGCCCGTCTTGGCCTCCCAAAGTGCTGGGATTACAGGCTTGAGCCACCGCGCCCGGCCGAACCTAAACTCTTAATTCATGAAGTACTCTTTGATGACAGGTAAGCCTTCAAGCAGGAGAGATAAATTATTGTATATTTTAAAGGCTGAAATGAAGCACCGAAAACATTATTCTCTGTTTTCAGTAATGAAAACTTGTCAAGTAAAATCTAAGGGTTATTTTTTCCTACCTTTCCTTTATTGATATGCTCTCATTCATTCTTTTTCCTGAGGAGTAGTATATAGTACATTTTTAAGAAAGCACATACTTTTACAAAGAAATTAAAAGCTTTGTTGTAAATTCAGATCTGTGCATTGTTTTGTAGTAAGTAGATGTGTGGGAAGGATATCTGTCCTTCCTTCCTTTCCAGACCATGTACTTGGAATGTTTTAACCAGCTTAATGCCCTGTTTCTAATTTCCTCACAGGAGCTACAGTTGGAACACGCAAGACAAGCCTTTGCACTGAAAGACAAAAGCAAAAGTGGCATGATTTCTGGTCTGGATTTCAGTGACATCATGGTTACCATTAGATCTCACATGCTTACTCCTTTTGTGGAGGAGAACTTAGTTTCAGTAAGTAAAAAGCAAGTTCTTTAACTTTCTATTTCCTCAAACCTTTTGATCCATTGAGTCCTGGATTGCCTCCAGGGACTCATATGACTCTCAACTATTCAGATTTCATGCTTGGTTGTTAGAAAGTAAACAAGTGTGTGTGTATGTGTGTATGTGTGTATGTGTGTGTGTGTGTGTAAGGGAGGTAGAGGTGACGGTGAGTTATCTTTTCCCAGATCATAGCTTTTTTCAGAGCCACCATCTTGCTCTCATGTATTTCCAAATTGTTTATTTCCATTTACAGAGTCCAGTTCAAGGGAAACAAGAGTTTATAGACAAGGGTGAGCAATTACTTTTTCCAGTGGGCAGTAACTCTCCCAGACACTACTGCCTTCATCTTGGCCTCTTTCCACACCACCAGGCTCCCAAGATCTTGCTACAAAGATGGCTCCTTCCTTTGTTGCCTTCAGGGTGCTATCTGCCAGAGGGATCGTCACTGGCTTCTGCACTGTTCTAATAACCATACCCATGGCAGAAGGTATTGAGGAAGTATGTGGCCATCAGCCTCTGTGGCTCACTACTGCTCTCTCTGCCCCTTCACCTGTGCATTCAGTCTGTATGCACCAGACATAGTTTTTTGTTCTGTCAAACTGCTAATCTCTATAAAGTAATCATCTGGACCAATAGCAAACTCATGTCATCCACTTCCTCACATAGAGTGGTGAAACTTTCCTCGCTTACCCGTTTTCTTGTCCATGCATTGTACTTACGTGTAAGTTTTTGATTACTGCTTGTTTTGAATGGAGGGAAGCCAATGAGTGCCTTTGTTGTTTCAGCTGAAGATCATTATCCCTGATTTAGACTGGGGTAGAAAGATCAACTTCTGTTCTTTTTCTTCAGTGAATCTGAACATGGAGCATGTCACTTTCTCCTACACGTTTCACCTCCTTGACACCATCCCCCACTCCCCTGCCCTCACCTCATACCCCAACCAAAAAAATGAAAGAAGGAAGGAAAGAAAGGGATAAAGGGAGAGAGAAAGAGAGAAAGGAGGGAAGGAGGGAAGAGGGGGGAGGGAAGGAGGGAGAAGGAAGAGAACCCTAGAGGGAGGGACTCAGTACCTTAGTGGGAAGGGACTCATTTAGTCTCTTCCAACTAGGTTAGATAGACCTACTATAATAGCCTCAGTTTACCAAAAGCCAATTCTAATCCTCAGAGGAATATATGAAATAATTTGAGTCCAACTTTTGGGTTGCTGATATCCAAATTCAGGCTAACACAAATATAAACTGTATTTAGATTAAGGCATGTGTGTGGGGGTGGTGGGGTGGGATATATTTGCTCATCATTACCTACACTATTTGTATTAGACCTTTATGATTAAAGTTGTCACATTGGTATTTACATAAGCATTTCTTTGCATTTTTAAAGGAGAATGTTTTCAATCATATGGGTTCCTCTGGCTTGTGACTTGGGAATGAAGCTTTTGCAAACTATGCAAGATATTCTCTTCTGAGTTTATGTCCAAGTGGTAGGCAGAGAACAAATTACCTCTTCATCCTGCAGAGGTAATGAAGACTACGTTGCCACCCATCTCATGCATGAGAGAGCCTCTTTTGCAGTATTCCATTGAAGACATAACTCAACAGTGAATAAATTCTCTCCAGATTTTCTACATTTTTTGGAGTTTTTGATAATTGGACCCTTCATGATCCAAATTTAGAGCTTAGCACAGACTGTTAAGTATTTTAATTATAACAGTGGCCTTAACAATTAGGAAAAGTTGATATAATAAAATTGTCTTAAAATTTAAAGTCTTCAGTTGGGTTTTGTGTATGTGTATGAAGGAAGAAAACAAGGTTAAAACGTGTTCCATAGATTGTGCAGTGATGTTTTGTTTATCCAGGACTAGCAAGAGTTTCACAGTTGAGGGTCTTGAAGATCCTGTTTAAATAACTATTGTTTTGATCTGTGATAATTATATTTGTTGTTTTTGACCTTATAGGTAGATGAACCATGAAGTCCAACTTCCAGATGTTGCTTTCTTCCTTCAGACCTAAATTACATAGGCTTCCCTGAGGGCATGCAATGCACTGTTTCAGTGTGATACTTTCCTTGTATTTATGGACTGGTTGTTAGCATCATTTTAATAATGAAGACTCCTTTGAATCCTCTTTGAGAAAAGTACAGTGTCCATAAACGTTTGTCTTTTTGTTTTTGTTTGTTTTTTAAACTTTTTGTGTTGTCATTTTCTAGGCAGCTGGAGGAAGTATCTCACACCAGGTTAGCTTCTCCTACTTCAATGCATTTAACTCCTTACTGAATAACATGGAGCTTGTTCGTAAGATATATAGCACTCTAGCTGGCACAAGGAAAGATGTTGAAGTCACAAAGGGTAAGATTTTAAAATATATATAAATAAGAATCTCAGCATTTTCACTTTTCTTCATTGAGGCATGATGTTGATCTAAGCTTACCACTTTAAAGCCAGATCTAGAAAGTATGTTACCATGTATATGTATGCTTTACTTGGGCTCCAAAAATCCAGGTGGATTTAATGTGATACTGAGGTCAGGAATGGAAAAGTGGCTTTGACAGTTTTGAAAAGAACCTTGGCCCAATCTGTCAAACAGGTCAGTGGCACTGTGGCAGCAGGTTGTTTGTACTAGGAAGGAGTTGCCACAGAAGGATGGGCAAGCCTACTCCTTTTGGTCAGTGGTATTAGGATGTTTTGAATGACTGGAGAACACTTACATTTTTCGCATTATAACTCTGGAGACCAAAGTGAATAAGCAAGATAAGAGGAGATTCTAAAGAGATTGTTTTATTCTTGAAGTTAATTTATCTTTTACTAGCCTTCAGAAATGCGTATTCTTGTATAGTTGAGCTTAAATATTTAAATTCAATTTTAGATTTTAAAAATGATACTAAAATGCCTGTAGCTTTCAGGTTGTATTATAGTTGGTGAAGGTAGAACTTTGTTTTATATTAAGAATCATTCAAGACTTTAACATTTTTCTTCCTCTGTTCCAGAGGAATTTGCCCAGAGTGCCATACGCTATGGACAAGTCACACCACTAGAAATTGATATTCTATATCAGCTTGCAGACTTATATAACGCTTCAGGGTAAGTATTTCAATAATTCTTCACGATACTTATCATAGAGTAGTTGTAAAATGTGAAGCTGTGGTGTCCTTTTAGTTCATTCTAACATGAGTTTATTCCATGTATTTGAATAGTTTATATTCGGAATATAAATTCCAAGAAAGACAAGCAGATGTAACAAAGGAGAAGAAAGAAACACAGGAAGACAGATAGAAGTAGAAGAAGATGGAGGGAGGGAAAAGGAGAGAGAGAACAAGGGAGAGAAGAAAGGAAGGGAAGGAAAGGGGAGGGAAAAGGAGGCAGGAGTGAGGTGAAATAAGGGAGTAAGGGGTTGAGGTGCATGAGAGAGGGAAATGGGAGAAGAAAGAAATCTGACAGAGAAGAGAAGGGAAGTGAGAAGAAGAAAGGGAGGGAAAAAGATTAATTTAATCTGGGCTCTCTGAAGGTGTTACTAATTTCAAGAGATTTGTGGAAATTTGCCCAAATTTTTAACTTTATAAAATAGACTAAGATACATGGAAGAATCTTGTAATCTTTTTGGTTCACCGTAAATGATCCTTCACTAAACAGTATGTGCCATTTTGCATTAGAGAGTATCATTTTCTTTCTTTTTTTCTCTCTTTTTTTTGAGATGGAGTCTCTCTCT
This sequence comes from Theropithecus gelada, assembly GCF_003255815.1. NCBI lineage: Eukaryota > Metazoa > Chordata > Mammalia > Primates > Cercopithecidae > Theropithecus > Theropithecus gelada. The sequence continues at coordinate 48,215,669 of NC_037680.1, read as the reverse complement.
GTCACCCAGGCTGAAGTGCAGTGGCACGATCTCGGCTCACTGCAGCCTCTGCTTCCCGGGTTCAAGCGATTCTCCTGCCTCAGCCTCCTGGGTAGCTGGGATTACAGGTGCATGCCACCACACCCAGCTAATTTTTGTATTTTTAGTGGAGATAGCATTTCACCATGTTTGTCAGGCTGGTCTCGAACTCCTGACCTCCTGATTCTCCCACCTCAGCCTCCCAGAGTGCTGAGATTACAGGCATGAGCCACTGCGCCTGGCCGAGAGTATCGTTTTCTTGAGATATGCCTGTGACATTGTCATCAGAGTTACCATCATAGACAAGCTCAGATGTTTTATGCCTTTACTTTATAAACATAAAAGAACAAAGCACACGCAAATCCAAAAGAAAAACCCTTGTCTATGGGCATCCAGAAGGATCTGTGGGAAATGGGACTTATGGCTGTTTTTGTTTTGTTTTGTTTTTGAGACGGAGTCTCGCTCTATTGCCGAGGCCGGAGTGCAGTGGTGTGATCTTGGCTCACCACAACCTCTGCCTCCCGGAATCAAGCTATTCTCCTGCCTCAGCCTCCCGAGTAGCTGGAACTACAGGCGTGTGCCACCATGCCCAGCTAATGTTTGTATTTTTAGTAGAGATAGGGTTTTACCATCCTGGCCAGGCTGGTTTTAAACTCCTGACCTCATGATCCCGCCTCCTTGGCCTCCCAAACTGCTGGGATTATAGGCGTGAGCCACTGAGCCCAGCCAGCAACTTACAGTCTATTAAGAGACACGATTTTTAAAAGTCACCTCTAGTAGTTCTTTTAGTATGATAATATCTGAAAAATGAGTGTTAACCCTACAACTGAATACTAATAGAAGCTGGGTCTTCATAGGTGATTTGTTGCTTTCAGGCTTTCTAATGAGTTGTGGGACTGGAGATGATACTAAGTATCAACCAGTCTTTGGTGAGTGACATGTAATACCAGGCAACATCTCATTCATCTGTAAAAAAAAAAAAAAATATATATATATATATATATATATTTTTTTTTTTTTTTGGGATGGAGTTTCACTCTTGTTGCCCAGGCTGGAGTACAATGGCGTAGTCTCAGCTCACTGCAACCTCTGCCTTCTGGGTTCAAGCAATTCTTCTGCCTCAGCCTCCTGAGTAGCTGGGATTACAGGCACCCGCTACCACACCCAGCTAACGTTTGTATTTTTAGTAGAGAGGGGATTTCACAATGTTGGCCAGGCTGGTCTCAAACTCCTGACCTCAGATGATCTACCCGCCTCAGTCTCCCAAACTGTTGGGATTACAGGCGTGAGCCACTACGCCCAGCCTGTAATTCGTATTTTTAAACAAAGGTTTTGATCTTCCTTCATGATGACACATTTCAAAAAGTAGTTCTCAAAACTGGATGTAAAGTGACCTTATAGCTAGTTCATGGAATTTAAGGTTTTGGGAAACAGTAGTGCATTCACATTGTTACCAGTAGGGAGTCTTGACTATGAGTTGTTCATGTTCTTGGCATGTTGAACAAGGAAATGGACAAAACCCACAAAACAACAGAAGACAAAAGTATAGATTTATTGAAATGAAAGTACACTCCACAGAGTGGGAGTGAGCTGGAGCAAGCAGCTCAAGAGCCCTGGTTGCAAATCTTCTGGGGTTTAAGTACCCTTTAGAGGTTTCCTGTTGGTTACACCCTATGTAAATGAAGACTTGGCCCGTGACCAATCAGAGGCTGAAGTAAAGTTACCTATGGAAATGAAGACTTGGCCCATGACCAATTGGAGGCTGAACTGAAGTCTCAGCCTGCAACCAATCAGAGGCTGAAGTGAAGTTACAACCTGTACAAATAGAGGCTTGGCTTGTCTGACTGAAGTGAAGGCTCCTTGTGTCCAAACCCTTCCTGTGTTTCTTTCTTCTCCTCTGTTGTATCTGCTTGTCTTTTTTTCTTGGAATTTATATCCTAAACTATTCAAATAAACTGTTCTTCTGCCTCATCTCCCCCTGAGAGACGTGATCCTCATAAATCTTTATGGGAGGCAGAAGGACCAATTGTCTTTCTTCTATAACTACTTCATGCTGATTGGGGCACAGTCCCTACCTATTGGGGACCATGGAACTCTAGCACTGCTCTGTCTAGTGGAGATAGGGTTACTTCTTGATGGCCGGGGTGGGCGTCATCATCTGGAACTGGCTGGAAGCCCTGCTGCATGATCATTTGACGCTTAATCATCTCTAGGTGAGAAGAAATAATCTGGTAAAAAGATTTAACAAACATGGTCCAAAAAGTCAATGCAAGTATAATTATTAACAATGGGCTGGCTAAGGGAAGGAGCCATGAAGCCCAGCTTAGTGCCCTTGACCAGGAGCCCTATGATGTGGACAGCTGTTGTTATATTTTAGAAGTCCTGTCAGCTAATTTTCGAGTGGCATCCCTAATTAATCCTGATTGGTTGATATAAAAACAACATTCTTGTAGGAAAAGACATAAGCCACCTTTTTGAGCAGCTGGAGATCCAGTCCCCTTCTATTTTGTAAAGTGACTGCTGCCAAGGAATCTATTTGATTTTGTAAGGTGACGATACTTTGGGCAATGTCTTCCAAGCTGTCTGAAAGATCCTTGGATGAGCATTGGTAATAGGATAGGGAAGTTGGAAACCCGCTAACTCCCATTGCTATTCCTGCAGTTATTCCTAGCCCTACCAAAAGGGGTATGAATTGGATGGCTCATTTGTGCTTGGCAGTTGCAGTTAAAGGTATAATGAGAAACTGGTTATTGGGAGCTATGTTGATTTTGAGGGGGTAAATATACAAGGGTACAGGTTCCAGTCCAGTTGGCTGATAAACATAAGTACAACTAGTTCCACACAGGAAAAAGGATCTTTGTTTTTGAGACAAAAATTGTTGTCTATGGTGAACATATGGGTTAGCTTGTTGTTTTCACTTTCTCAAGTGATTAAAGTCCCTGCTAAGGTGGCCCCGGTTAAAGGCTGGAAAGGACCTTGGGAAGTATCCTGAGTTGCCCCAGCAGAAATTTTCCAGTGGAGGTAGTTACACTTAGTGTCCACCAGCAGTGACTTAGAGGTATTTTCATACTGGGGAATGAAAAGACAACTAGATGTCTCAGGATTAGTATAGTTTTTCCCAAGGGAAAGTGTGAACACAGCTACTGGGCCTATCTTGGCAGTACTTAGACTGTGTATCCTTTAAAGTGTCCTGAACTAGGAATGGTTTCCGTGAAACTATACGGGTTTACCAAATGATGCAGTCTGGGTAACTGCATAGCTTACATGATCATGTGAAGGGTTAATCTCTAGGGTGTAGATTTGAAGCCAATTAGAGCTTCTTTATATGAACATCACACACACAGGAGAATATCTAGCTGTTGTAAGTTTTTCTTTCCCTTTAGTTTTTTTTCTTTTCTTTTCTTTTCTTTTTTTTTTTTAAAAGACAGAGTCTTGCTCTGTCGCCCAGGCTAGAGTACAGTGGCACGATCTCAGCCCACTGCAACCTCCGCCTCCCAGGTTCAAGCGATTCTTGTGCCTCAGCCTCCCAAGTAGCTGGGACTACAGGTGTGTACCACTATGCCTGCCTAATTTTTGTATTTTTAGTAGAGACGGGGTTTCACCATGTTGGCCAGGGTGGTCTCAAACTTTTGACCTCAGATGATCTGCCCACCTTGGCCTTCCAAAGTGCTGGGATTACAGGTGTGAGCTACTGGGCCCAGCCTCTTTCCCACTTTATGAATCATATCACAACTTCCACAGACCGTCTATGACATACTTAGACTTTCTGACTTGTCCTGTCTTTCCCTCTTTCCTAAATAATTAGGCATTCTACTTTAGGACAAGAATTTGCCATACAAGATTCTTTCTCATATAAAATTTCTTTTCTTCATAACCTTCCTTACCATAAATACATCTTCATAGCTATAACTTTCTTTATATCTCTCTTTCCTACTAATTTCTGAAGCCCCCAAAAGTCAAAAAGGTCAGGTAATGTGATGAAAAACTGAGCAGAGCCTTAGATTTTGAGAGGGACCTGTCTGCCTACATTTCTTGGGATTCCATGAGGAAAACAGGGGTTTCTCCTAAAATGAGGTCTGTGGCACCTTCTGTTTTTCCCAAGGAGTCCCAGGCTGTCAGAAATTACCTTAGGTCCTTTTATGGGCATCAAGAGTGGCAAGAAGATAGACTGGGGAAATAGTCCAGTCAACTGAGAAGCAAAACTTCATTGTAAAGATGGATAAACTGAGGCACGGTGCAGTTTAAAAATTCACATTCACATAGAGCTAGGCTCCGCAACTTACTGCTCAGTCACTGATACACTTGTATGGTAGCTCATGGTGTACTTCACCAACAGTTTTCCTGCCCCCTCAGAGCTTACAACCTGGGTTTCATTTCCTGCTCTACAGCTATACAATTTAACAATTTTCCTCTCAATGTGTTGGATTCTAATCCTATATATCTCAAATTTTATTAATATTACTGAATTTTTTTTTCATTCAAGAGAATTGAATTGTTTATTGATTACACATGATAATGGATGATACACAAGCTTCATTCCCATCTATAATTTTATCTGGCACCATTATTCAATTTAGATATATTGCATAGGATGTGCCAACAATCACTTTTATAACCAATAATTCCATGATTTTGCTTGGGTAATCCCTTTTAATGGTGAACTTCAGGTTACAACAGTAACTATCAGTTCAATTACACCAAGGTTTCCGAAGACAATGGTTTCTCCACCCAAGCAGGTTGTATATAAATTCCAAATAGAACCTGGCATCACCCTGAAGGAATTCTAACTTCACACTGTTGGGGAAATTTACCAAGATGTCTTCAGAGTAGACTAACTTTACACAGAACATTAAAAAAAAGACATTTATTCAGCATCACGATCAGACTATTGCATTTAGCAATCAACAGCATGGGTGCAAAAAAAAAAATAAATCTACATTAAAACCCTTTGTTGGAATGCTTTACACTTTCCACAGAACAGAAACTAAAATAACCTGTTATACAATTAGTCACAAATACAGTCCTCAAGTTTTTTGCCCATACACATCAGTATTTGTCTAAAACATGTCTTCTTTGTAGCAGCTAGGCCCTGCCACCACTGTGCTTGGCTGAGTTCACAAATCTGTTGTAACCTGTAGCTTCCCCGTCACTTCTCTGGCTCTCCTCTCCTGCTAAGCTTTGTTTCCTAATTAAAATCTTCTGCCACTGCCATAGCTACTGCTGCTGCTGGAACTGCCATAGCCACCTTGGTTTCGTGGTTTTGCAAAGTATTGGCCTCCACTGCCATAGGGGCCAGAGCTTCTGCCTCCAAACTTTCCTTCCTTCATAGGTCCAAAATTTGAAGACTGATTGTCGTAATTGCCAAAATCATTGTAGCTTCCACCACCTCCAAAATTGCTTCCATCATTACCAAATCCACTATAGTCATCCCCACTGCCACCATATCCACCACCACCACGGCTGCCACCAAAACCACCACGACCACTGAAGTTTCCTGCACGACTGAAGTTATTCCCACCGAAACCACCTCCACGACCACCACCAAAGTTTCCAGAACCACTTCGACCTCTTTGGCTGGATGAAGCACTAGCCATCTCTTGCTTTGACAGGGCTTTCCTAACGTCACAGTTGTGGCCATTCACAGTATGGTATTTCTGAATGACAGTCTTATCCACGGAGTCATGGTCGTCAAAAGTTACAAAGGCAAAGCCCCTTTTCTTGCTACTGCCTCAGTCAGTCATGATTTCAATCACTTCAATTTTCCCATACTGTTCAAAATAATCTCTTAGATGATGTTCTTCAGTGTCTTCTTTAATGCCACCAACAAATATCTTTTTCAGTTAAGTGGGGACCTGGTCTTTGAGAATCTTCTCTTGAGACAACTCTCTTTGGTTCTAAAACTCCTCCATCCACCTTATGTGGTCTTGCATTCGTGGCTGCATCCACCTCCTCCACAGTGGCATATGTGACAAACCCAAAGCCCCTGGAACGCTTGGTGTTTGGATCTCTCATTACCACACAGTCCGTGAGCATTCCCCATTGCTCAAAATGGCTCCTCAGGCTCTCATCGGTTGTTTCAAAGCTCAACCCTCCAATGAAGAGCTTCCTCAGCTGTTCGGGCTCTTTAGGAGACTCTGACTTAGACATGACAGCAGGGAGAAAAGAGACTTTAATGATGCTTCTTCGGCAGCGTCCACGGGCAGAAAGGAGCAAGCTGACGAACGTATCAATATTACTGAATCTTAAAGGGAGCCATGATGTCTTTAATCCTCAGAAACATTAACCTGGCCAGATGTGGCTGCTCACACCTGTAATCCCAGCACTTTAGGAGGCCAAGGTGGGCGGATCACAAGGTCAGGAGTTCGAGACCGGTGTGGCCAACATAGTGAAACCCTGTCTCTACTGAAAATACAAAAAATTAGCCTGGTGTGGTGTGCGCATGTAATCCCAGTTACTCTGGAGGCTGAGGCAGGAGAATCACTTGAACCTGGGAGGTGGAGGTTGCAGTGAGCTGAGATTGCACCATTGCACTCCAACCCGAGCAACAGTGTGAGACTCCATCTCAAGATAAATCAATCAATCAGTCAACCAACCTGTAAACAAAGGAATACATGAGGTTAAACAGTATTCAAATTTCCATATGCTTTAAAACATTGAGAGAGTATATTGAGAAACACACCTAAGAAACTGCAAAAAATCTACTGTTAAAAAAATTTAGAGAATATTTCTTCAAAATAAGCTATCTAGTGGTATTTATACATATTCTTACATATATCACCTGTGTTTTACATGCTTGTAACATTAAACATAATTGAAAACTGTCAAGATTATAGGGCTTATACATTTCTGTGGGCTTGAAAATGATGCAATATAGATTATTTGTTTCTATAAAGTAGTCAGTAAAAAGTACAAACTTCTTTTTTTTTTGAGACGGAGTCTCGCTCTGTGCCCCAGGCTGGAGTGCAGTGGTGGGATCTCGGGTCACTGCAAGCTCCGCCTCCTGGGTTCACGCCATTCTCCTGCCTCAGCCTCCTGAGTAGCTGGCACTATAGGTGCCCGCCACCGCACCCGGCTAATTTTTTGTGTTTAGTAGAGACGGGATTTCACTGTGGTCTCGATCTCCTGACCTTGTGATCCGCTCGCCTCGGCCTCCCAAAGTGCTGGGATTACAGGCGTGAGCCACCGCACCCGGCCAAAAGTACAAACTTCTAAATGGAGTAATCACTAACAAGAGAGTTCACACTGAAGGTAGTAATACTAGGAACAAAAGAGGGCTCAGCACTGCTTTCAGGAGAGGAAGGGTCCAGATTGGTATATTTTCTAAAGGCTTCCTCCAGCCTGCCATAAAACACGGCTAGAGTTTCCTCCTTGCCTTATGCAACCTCCCTTACTTTATCATAATTTACTGCCTTAGTTATTCCCTTTTTCTTTCCTCCAAGGAGAGCCTTAAGAAATTTGGCCCAGTTGTTCATTCCCATGGGGGTGTTATGGTCCCAGTTAGGATCAGTAGCGGGGACTGTGTCTGGGTTTGGGCGATAACCCTGAGGGTTTTGGGCAAGTAAATTGTCTGCTTCTTGGCAAGTGACCTCAAAGATTCATTCCTTTTCCAAGGGGGTGCAACAAGTTGCTAGAATGAATTGAACGTCTATGAGAGATGAAAGGCTAAGGTCAAAGCTTGAAACCTATCTGCAAGTTTTCTGGGGTTCTCTGAATAGCTTCCTAGCTTTTTCTTTACATTGTTGTATGTCATTTATGGAGAAGGGGACCGACACTCGGACCAGCCCCTCGGCTCCTGCTGCTTCCCTAAGGGATAGCAGGGCTATAGAGGTAGTTGAATAGGGTGTTCCCCTCTGAATGTGAGGGGGACTTAGCAGGGCCCTTGGCTTTAGCTCTTGGGTTTGGGCCTCAGAAACACTTGGCAGGGGGTTATATGGGGGTGGTTGCCATTGCCCCAAGAGACAGGTGGCCCTTGCATAAAGGAGGTCATCCACAATATCCAGTTCTGCCTTAGAACCTTCCTTTTGGGGGCAGGTTCTGGGAGTTTTGCAGATGGTTGGGTTTTGACATAGGGCCATAAAGGCCTACACATGTAGGATTTCTGACCATTTACACTGCCTTTTGCAAAATAGGTCTAATTGCAGGATGGTGTTGTAATGAAGACTTCCCATTATTCCCGGCTGTCCAGCTAATTTTGGGGCCATACAGTATTACAGTAAAAAAAAAAAAAAAAAAAATCAGGTTTTTTCTCCTTAGATTGTCAGGGTCAAATTGATTCCAGTGGTTGAGAATGCAGCCAAGTGGGGAATCAGATGGAATGGAGGGAGAGTTGCCCATAGTGGTCTGGAAGAAAGAAGAGAACCTAGCTTATTTGGTGACTCAAATTTTACCGGGGCATCCCCCTGCAAAATCTCTGGGGCTTGATTGGGGTCCTCAGGGGTGTCCCCCTTTAGGGCCCCATCTTAGTCTGACCTTAGATGGGTGCTGGTACCACTTTGGGAAGGTTCTCTCCACCACTGATGACCCACTGTGAGCCTTCCTTTTGTCCCCGGATGAAGGCCTTGACTTCTAGCATCCTTATAATTTGATAAGGCCATTGTTTCCTGTTCCACTGGAGTGATAGCCATGAACTTTAATAGTAGGAACTAGAGGTTGGATGGATTTCTTTTGTCGTGTGGATTTTACAGGTAGTCTCAGGGGGGAAAGGTAGATTTGGAGCATGAAAAATGAAATAATAGGGTTGGCTATTCCACTCAGGCCCTCAACAAGAGAGGGAATGTTTAAAAATCCACCATCATGACAGTGGACCCCATGTAAGGGCAGGTCATTCTATAAAAATAATATGGCGATGACAAAAGAAACAAGATGTAGAATGTATTCTAAAGATTGTGGGCCCCACAACTCCTCAGCAAGTTGAAGGGGAAGTCAGAATGCCTAAGAGATATCTTTTGCCATTACAAGCTAACTCTTTAGGAGAATTTGGCATAAGGAAAGAGGGCTTAAGTTGACTGAAACATGTGTGAATTTGTTCTAGAAGAGCTGCCACTGTCAATTTCATCATACGTAGGGATTAGGGACTGTAACCAAGAAAGACAGAAAAGAGTACTTACCCATTCTGGGCAGGGCAGCTATCTCCATTCACTTCTTGGCCTTCAGGTAACACCAGAGAGTGGCCCTGGCTAGTTGCCCTCAATTACCAAGGATCTACTAGGAAACAGCCTCTGAAAGACTGAAAAAAAGAGAAGGACTCAGGTCCCTCACCCAAACCAGGCAGTGGTGGTCAGGTGCTTCCACATGGATACCTTTCAGTCTCCTGGGAGAGTGGCCCTGGCCAGACACCTGCTGTTGCCTTCGTGCTTAGATGCTGTCTGTGAAGAATCCCGTGTTGGAAAAGGGAAAGAGAGCGGAAGGGGTTCCCCTCTGTGGAGTGGAGGGAGCCCTGCATAGAGATAACTCCAGCCTGTGTCCGAAAAGAAAAAGGGAAAAGGCAAAGAGAAGTAAATCCCCAAATTTGGGCTTACCTCCTGGCTGACTTGCCAAGATATGTTACCAGTGGAGGGTCTTGACTATAAGTTGTCCAGTTTCTTGGCATGTTGAACAAAGAATTGGACAAAACACACAAAGCAATAGAAGACAAAAGCATAGATTTATTGAAGCAAAACTATACTCCACATATCAGGAGCAGGCTTGAGCAAGCAGCTCAAGAGCCCTAGTTGCAAATCATCTGGGGTTTAAGTACCCGTTAGAAGTTTCCTATTGGTTACACCCTATATAAATGAAGACTTGACCCACAAGCAGTTGGAGGCTGAAGTGAAGGCTCAGCCCGTGATCAATTGGAGGCCGAAGTGAAGGCTCAGCCTGCAACCAATCAGAGGCTGAAGTTATCCTATGCAAATGAAGAGTTGGCCCATGAGGCTGAAGTGAAGTCTCCCTGTCTCCAGACCCTATTCTCCTGCCTAAAAATGGGTCAAAACTCAAAGGGTTGGAAAAAACATATCGTTGAAAAAAAAAAAAAGAAGTCTCCCTCCTACCCTTGTTCCTTTCCTTGGAGGCAACCAGTATTTATCAGATTTATATGTATCCTTCCCAGATACTTTGCACCTGTGCTTTAAATATATATCCTTAGGGGACACATTTAGTGGGTACGGACAGTCAACCTCTATATTTTGCTTCTGGCAATAATTATTTGATTTTAATATCTATCACTGGAGTCTTACTAAATTCATTAACTCCACATTATTTCTCTGGAGTCTTTTGGTTTTTGTTGATGAAAACAGAGTTAAAAGGTTTTTTGGTCACTAAAGTGATTTGTGTAAATAGGGAAGTAAAGATTTTAAACTATAGTTCGGAGTTTTTTTTGTTTTTTTTTGTTTTTGGAGAAAAGATGATTTTGGCATGAGGAGTTTGTCAGTGTCTAACAATTCTTTCTTATATTTTTCCTGAAGGCGCTTGACTTTGGCAGATATTGAGAGAATAGCCCCATTGGCTGAGGGGGCCTTACCTTACAACCTGGCAGAACTTCAGAGACAGGTATGAGTAGTCTCATAAATATGATCACCTTAAAAAGTGCTGAACTAGTAGCCTGAGTAGGAGCTGACAGCTTCTGAATGCTGTAAAAATTAAAAATTACTTTCTAGAGAAAGACTTTACTTAGCTTAAAGATTACCTTTATAGAACTACTGTTACCCCCACTTTTATAGAATATATATATATATATATATATATTTAGATGGAGTCTGGCTCAGTTGCCCAGGCTGGAGTGCAATGGTATGATGTCGGCTCACTGCAACCTCTGCCTTCTGGGTTTAAGAGATTCTCCTGCCTCAGCCTCCCGAGTAACTGGGATTACAGGCATGCGCCACCACAACTGGCTAATTTTTGTATTTTTAGTAGAGTCAAGGTTTTGCCATGTTGGGCAGGCTGGTCTCAAATTCGTGACCTCAGGTATCCACTCACCTCGGCCTCCCAAAGTGCTGGGATTACAGGCATTAGTCACCACGCCCAGCCTATAGAACATTTTTATGAGATAACTAGATTTATGTTTGTGTTTTGTTTTTTGTTTTGTTCAGATAAGGAAAATAAGAGTTCAGACATACATCGGTTTGACCCCCTTCCCCTTAGAATTAGCATTCTTTTCATTTGCCTCGTCACATTTGAAGATAATTGTTAGGTTTACTTTGTATCATTAAACTGGCATTTATAGGGTTTCTAAAATAAAAAAACTTCCCTCAAATGAAATAATTGATTCACTGGGATTGTGCCTTACAGATTACAACCTGGGGAAAAAAAAAGTAGTGAAACTGGAAAGAAAACCTTGACTGTTATTACATTTTTGATAAATATTAGTTTTGGTTTTTATAAATGTTAAGAATGATTAAAACAGTAGCTTCTAAGTCTTATAAAATTAATACAGTCCCATTTCTGATTACAAGTACTATCTTGGTAAGAAAAAGAAATTCCATGAAATTACCTTGAAGAGTGGAATGGAACAGTTTTTAACAAATCTTGTTTTGAGTTGAAACCTCTACTTCTATAGCACTTTCGAAGTTTCAGTGGTAGCAGATGATCACATTGCTTTTGTGTGTGGGTAAGGGTTAGGAGGGCCAGTCATTGTCCTCCTGGTACTTTCCTGCTCCAATAGACATGGAGCCTGCGTTCCTCATAATTCTCTAGGAGAGTGTGATGCCATACTAGGCTAGGCAACATGGGGAGGGCATGGATAAAGAAGACAGGATACAGAGAGAGAGACAGAGAGAGAGAGAGCGAGCATGCTACTAAATGTGCATGCTGTAGAAAGAGGCTATGTCTGCTCTTTCTTCATTGCTGCCACATTGGTGAGTAGCCAGGGTTGGTTTGCTGTTATTGTTCACCTTCACCAAATGTGTTAATGAAACATCAAGATATGTTTAAGTGTAGTTCACTTTGGGAAGACTTGGTCAGAAACCTTTCTTCTACTTGAGCTCCGTGGAATGATGATTCTGCCTGTGAAACTAATTAGAATTTCCAGTTCTACTTTACATAAGGAACAACAACATTTTGTAGTCAGGTTGAAGCAAATTGAAAATGGAAAAGAAACCATTATATCTACGTTTTGTGTTAATACTTTGTTTACTTGATGTGTAATAAACTTCCTACAAATTAAAATGTATTGTAACTCATTGCAATTTAGCTTCTTTTGTATCAGAAAAACTCTTTTACCTGCTACCATCAAAGTTTATTTCCAGGCCGGGCCCAGTGGCTTATGCCTGTAATGCCAGCAATTTGGGAGGCTGAGGCAGGCAGATTGCTTGAGCCCAGAAGTTCCAGACCAGCCTGGGCAACATGGCACAACCCCATCTCTACCAAAAAAAAAAAAAAAAAAAAAAAATTAGCCAGGTATGATGGCATGTGCCTGTAGTCCTAGCTACTTCGGAGACTGATGGGGAGAATCACCTGAGCCCAGGAAGTTGAGGTTGCAGTGAGACGTGATTGTGCTACTGCACTCCAGCCTGGGCAACAGAGTGAGACCCTGTCTTAAAAAAAAAAAAAGAAAAAAGTTTATTTCCATTATGAGGTCTCAAATCCTTTAAAAATAGATGGATTTATTTCAGTTCAGTGATTTTTAAAAAATAAAATTTTATAAAATTACAACATTTAATAAAAGGAAAGAAGGTGAAAATTTTTTAATAAAATTAAAAAAGACATTGAAATATTTAAAGAACTCTTACTGAATTTAATTTTATTTTTTGTAGTATATACATTTGTGAAAATTTACTCTTGAATTTTGAAAAATTGCATTTCAAAAGAAGATATTTTGCAGTATTACATGTGTCTATTGATATAACTCTCCCTGAAGGTGTCCTTAATATTTGTAATTGGGAAATATTTCATTTAGCGTATTAAAAACATTGTAAACTGAATTTAAAAGTCTCAACTCATTTCCTCCTCCTCAGTTTTTCTGCCGCTTAGTTTTCTATTCACCCACCTCTCTTGCCCCTAGCAATTTTCCTAGAGGCCATATCTGAAGCTTGTTTTGCAATCTTTGGCACCCTGAGTCTGCATCCTTCACGTTTCTTCATCCTTAGGAAAGTGATGTAATTTTGCTACTGCTGTGAATTCTTTTTAAGACAGATTCAAGATGATTTGCCTGTCTTCAGTGGCGGTGCTGATGCTTTTATGCTGGGTTGGGTGGCCTCAAGGGTCTTGTCAGATACTTAGGAAATGGGCAGTGATAAAAACCACCATTTTCTTCTTCCCTGGGTCTCTGGTATCCAGAGTGATGGGGAGTGCTTTCTCTGCCTTTCCTTAACCAGTGAGATGGTACAGGGATCTAGAATTTCTAGAGAGCTGGTAGAGGTCTTAGGTATTCTTACATTGTCCCCAAAGGAAGAACCTCAGAGTCTCAGGACAGTTTTTCTTTTTTTTTTGGTAGAGACAGAGTCTCACTCTGTCACCCAGGCTGGAGTGCATTGGCACAATCACTGTTCACTGCAGCCCTGACCTCCCTGGCTCAGGTGATCCTCCCACCTCAGCCTCCTGAATAGCTGGGACTATAGGCATACACCACCATGCTCAGCTAATTTTTTTTCAGTAGAGACAGGGTTTAGCCATGTTTCCCAGACTGGTCTCAAACTCCTAAGCTTACATTAATCCACTGGCCTTGGCCTCCCAAAGTGCTGGGATTACAGAGTGCATGAGCCACTGCCTTCAGCTAAAATGTTTAATGTTTCCTCTCACATAGAAAATAGTCTTTCTACTGAGGCTTAGGTACAGAGAAATAAAAATTAAGATCTTAAGTATGCATTTTCCTCTACATTATTATAGGAATAAAATCTGAGAAAATAGAACTCAACCGAAATAATAAATAATTATTAGAGTTTTATAGAAACAGATTTGTGAAGGTTAAGGATTCAAATTAATGTCCACTAATGGCCATTGTGAAATCTGACCTTTACTGTCCTTGAGATCTGATACAAGTTTATTTGGGCCTCAGTTTTCCCTTTAGTAAAGTGAGTATCTTCATGTATTTCTGAGAAGCCTTCAAGCTCCTGCATTCTGTAAAATGGTATGTATCAATGGATTTTATTTTCAGAATTCTAAATTTATCCTCCTTTTTCCTTTGTAACATTTAAAATTTTGTAAGGAATTCAGGCTGGACTCAAGTAGAATAATATGAAAATATGCTTAAGTTCTTATAGCAACCAAAGTAATAGAATAAACTTTCTTCAGTTTTCAGCCTTGAAAAAACATTCTCAGTTAACGTATTTCAGGTTTATGAGGCATTCTAAGGCGGCCATATAGACTACAATCCTAGTGACTCAGTTTTTAACATTCTTTAGTTCACAGAATTACAGTAATGCTAACCATAGCTATTCCCATGTTACTTCCAGAAGATATCTTGATTTGATTCTCTTGTGATTTTTCCTATATTGCCAAATTAGTAGTACATAATTACTTACACTTATTATGCAGAGTATTCTCTTATATGAATATATTAGAAACCTAAATATAAAATAGGCAGAAGGATGTATGTTTTGTTATCTCACCTTATGAAAGGTATTATGAAAACACTTGTTTATGATGGAGAATCTGTGAGTCCAGAAATAGAAGTTATGAGGGAGACAGTAGTTAAGAGGTTGGCCACTGATTATGTAACATCCTCTCATTCTGTTTCCTCGTTTATTAAATAGGGACAGTATGCCAGGCACAGTGGCTTGTGCCTGTAATCCCAGCACTTTGGGAGGCCAAAGCGGGCAGATTGTTTTGAGCCCAGTAGTTTGAGACCAGCTGGGCAATATGATGAATCTCTGTCTCTACAAAAACATACAAAAAAATTAGCCAGGCATGGTAGAATTAGCCAGGTACATGGTAGCACCTGTAGTCTCAGCTATTTGGGAGGCAGAGGTGGGAGGATTGCTTGAGCGCAGGAGTTTGAGGCTGCAGTCAGCTGTGATCATACTACTGCACTCCCGCCTGAGTGACAGAGCAAGACCCTGTCTCAAATAAATAAATAAATAAATAAATAAATAAATAAATAAGGATAGCAGTATTCATCTTTACAGGATTATTATGAGAATTGCATGAGTAATAATACACTTACATTAAGCCTAACACCTGTTAAGCATGCAACAAATGTTAACTGCTATTATTGTGCTTATTATCAAATATGAGAAGCCTGTATAAGCAAACTCCAAGATGGGCTGAAACATATATGTGACACAGTTGCTTAATCTACTCTCATCTACTTCCATTAGGTAAAAGGGGATGAGAAGTGAGGAAAAAGTATTAATATATCTTTGTATTTTTTTAAGTGCCTGAAATGTTTTATATTTTAATTTTTTGATGATGGTTGAAATTCTACCAGGCCTATTTTAAAAAATTTTTAGTTAATGATGGATATTCAACAAGGAAAAAAAATCACTACCCCATACCATACACAAAAGTCTTTTCCTGTTCCTAAATGTGAAAGATTAAAGAGGATAACACGAGAGATTCTATTTATGATCTGGAGATAAGCAGAGATTTTGTAAATAGTACAGAACACCAGTCATAAAGAGAAAGATTAATAAGTTAAACTTCATTAAAGAACTTTTATCAAAATATACCACTAAGAGTGTGAAAAGACAAGCTACACAATAGGCAGAGATATTTGCAATACATTTAAATAATAGAGGATCAGTGTCCAGAATATATAGTATAATAAACTTCTGCAAATTTATAAGCAAAAGGCAGGCAATGCAATAGAAAAATTGGCAAAATACCTGAAGAGAAACCTCACAAAAGAGGATATCCAAATGGTAAGGAAAAATAATAGAAAAGTTTAATACCATTAGTACAAGAAAACACACACTAAAACTACAATGGGATGCTATTTTATACTATCCAGATTAATCAAAATGATACTCTGACAATGGCAAGTGTTGTTCAAGAGGTGAAGGAATGGAAATTGCTAGCATCACAACTTTGGAAACTATTTGTCAGTACCACTGCAGTTGAAGAAACACATACCCCGTGACCTGTCGGTTCCTCTCCTGGGAGTAGTCCCTAACAAAAATGTTTACACAAGTGTGTTAAGAGATATGTACAAGAAAGTTTAGGCCGGACGTGGTGGCTCACACCTGTAATCCCAGCACTTTGGGAAGCTGAGGTGGGTGGATCACTTGAGGTCAGGAGTTTGAGACCAGCCTGGCTAACATGATGAATCCCCATCTCTACAAAAAAATACAAAAAATTTAGCCAGGCATGGTGGTGCGCACCTATAGTCCCAGCTTCTCGGGAGGCTGAGGCACGAGAATTGCTTGAACCCAGGAGGTAGAGGTTGCAGTGAACCAGGAATGTGCCACTGCACTTTAGCATGAGCAACAGAGGGAGACTGTGTCTCAAAAAAAAAAAAAAAAAAAAAAAAAAGAATGTTTATAGCAGCATTATTTGCAATTGCAAAAATATTGGAACAATCTAAATACTCACCATCAGTAGAACGGATAAATATGTTTTGCTATTAAGATGACCTACAGTGAGAGAAATGGAAATTTTGATTTGAGGGAAATGAGATAAAAGAGGAGGTGGATTGCAGAAAGAAGAGGATGTATATTTTTGAAGCATGTTAACAGTTTGGATATTAAAACCAGGTTATAGACCAATTCTGGCCCTATGTGAAAGTGGGAAAACAAACCTTCTCTTTTTCTTTACTGTATATTACATAATTACTTTTTCAACTGTATGGGATAAATGATCTGTGATGGACCTGCTTGGATATATATGTACTTTCTTTAAAAAAGTTTTGTTTCTATGGGAAATTATATTAAAGCTATAGGCCACTCACTAAAAGAACTATGGAATATAAGCTGGATTGTGTTCTGTCAAAACATTATTGAATTACTAAGAATTATTATTTTAACTTTTAAGTTTGGGGGTACATGTGAAGGTTTGTTACATAGGTAAACATGTGTCATGGGATTTTTTGTACATATTATTTCATCACCCAAGTATTAAGCCCAGTACCCAATAGTTATCTTTTCTGCTCCTCTCCTTTCTCCCCTACTCCTCCCTCAGGTAGACTCCAGTGTCTGTTGTTTCCTTCTTTGTGTTCATAATAAGCTCTTATCACTTAGCTCCCACTTATAAGTGAGAACATAATGGTATTTGGTTTTCTGTTCCTGTGTTAGTTTGCTAAGGATAATGGCCTCCAGCTCCATCCATGTCACTGCAAAAGACAGGATCTCATTCTTTTTTACGGCTGCATATTATAATTTTTTTAATCTTTATTTTGTGTATAGCATTCCTTAGACATAGGACTTTGTTTTCTTTGTGTAATTTGCATTTCTGTGGCCCTTCTTTGAATTTTGGATTCATGAGCACATACAGGAAGACATTACAGTCCATTTAGGAATTCCTTTTTTTGGAACATTTTACCTCTTTCACCTGTGATACTTTACCACAAAAGGAAGTCTGTTCTCAAAAAGAAAATTAGATTTATGTATTAGCTATTATTTATTAGTCATTTAACTCATTTAAATTATTAGATTTGAAGACTTACTGTAGTCTCTAACACAACTTAACTCCCTTTTTACTGAGAGAAAAGTATGTATTGTTTAGCATTCAGGGGAAAATATATATATATACAAACACACACATATATATATATTTTTTTTTTCTCTTCATCTCCTTCTCCTATACTGTCATGGCTTTAGGTTTTAATCTTACTTTGTAAGGCCAAGAATATTGAATTCAAATCCCAGACTATTGAAGTCATAGATGTAATTTGCAGACAGAAAAATTTTGTTTTGTTTCCCCTAGCCTTATTTTGCCATTCCAGTCATACATTTTTGTTTTTATAGAATCTAGCCTTTTCCCCCCCTTCCAATGCTTGAGATAAAAACTTTAGCTATTTTTCCCTTTTATTCTACCCATTAATAGTGTGTCATTTGAAAGAGGTAATTCTCCCTATTGAGTTGGCAGTGTGGTTTGACTTGTTAACTGACATAATCTTGCCTTATCTAATGCATCATCACTGCTCACTGCAGCCTCAACCTCCCAGACTCAAGTGATCCTTCCACTTCAGCCTCTCAAGTAGCTGGGACCACAGGCATGTACTACCGTGCCTGGCTAATTTTCGTATTTTTTGTAGAGATGGAGTTTTACCATGTTGCCCAGGCTGGTCTTGAACTCTTGGGCTCAAGTGATCTGCCTGCCTCAGCCTCCCAAAGTGCTGGGATTACTGGTGTGAGCCACCTCACTAGACCTAATTCTCACTTACAAAATAAGATACCTGTAACAAAAAAATGAAGAGAACATCTCTTTAAATGAGGAATCAACTTATTTCCTATCACACACATATGCTTAGGGAGTAGGTTAAAAATCATTTAAGATTCTCAACTCTTGTTTTGAAAAACACTTAATTAACCTTGTTAAATATCAAACTTTATGATCATAATCATAACCTTAAGGGAAAGAGCGTCTTTTCCTTTGGCACATTTGCTCACGGCAGGCAATCTTCTTAGTGCTGAGTGTTTTCCTTCAGTCTAAATGCTAAAAATTCAGTACACAGTCATTAATAGGGATGACAGCGATAGCATTTCATTTATGAATATTCATGAAGTGAAATCCATAGCATTAATTACATTAATTTACATACCTGAATACAAGCGAGCCATAAGTGATAACTAAGCCTTAAAAAAAATGTTGCTGACCATATATTGTATGTTTTCTTTTAAATGTTATTTAATAAGGGCGAAGGTGACATTTCTGTCAAAAGGCATTTGGGTATTTATAGTTAGAAATGTTTTTAGCAAAGAATTAAAGCACAGTATAATCCTTCAGTTTTCATAGGATTTTGTAGGGCTTATAAACGTTCTTTAAAGGAAGAAAGTATAAAGAAAAATACATGTGGTTGAATACAGGAGAAACCTTTTATATGAATAAGGGAATTAATGGTTACTTGATGCTTATTTAGGATCATAGGCTTTTTATTCTATGAGTTTTAATTCAACATATTTTGAAAGGATACATGATTGAAAATAATTCATAATTTATGAGAATGAGATTTATTTTCATCCAGTTTTGTGATTGAGAAACTCTTAAGTGGGGGAAATAACGTTCTATATACATTTTTTTTTTTTTGAAGCAGAGTCTTGCTCTGTCACCCAGGCTGGAGTGCAGTGATTTGTGATCTCAGCTCACAGCAACCTCCACCTCCAGGTCCAAGTGATGCTCCCACTTCAGCCTCCCAAGTAGCTGGGATTATAGGCACCTGCCACTACACCTGACTAATTTTTGCATTTTTAGTAGAGATAGAGTTTCACCATGTTGGCCAGGCTGGTCTTGAACTCCTGACCTCAAGTGATCCGCCCACCTCAGCCTCCCAAAATGCTGAGATTACAGGTATGAGCCACTGCGCCGGCCCAGTACATTTTTAAAGAAGTTAAAAACATATGCCAATGTGTTTAGTAGGTAGCATAATAGCTATATTGATTTTAAAATGTAAGCTAAAATGCCTGTCTTTGTTTGGACTCCTATTACAAATTACCATAGGTGGTTTAGATAACAAACATTTATTTCTCATAGTTCTAGAGGCTAGAAACTACAAGATCAAGGTGTTGGCTGATTCATTTACTGGTAAGGGCCCTGTTCCTAGTCTGTAGACAGCAGGCTTCTTGTTATATCCTTGTTATATGAGGGAGAGATAGAGGGAGGTCATCTTTCTTGTGTCTTTTCTTATAATGGCACTAATCCTATCATGAGGGCTCCATTTTCATTACCTAATTACTACCCAAAGTTGCCACCTTCACATACTATCACACTGGGCAGTAGGGTCTCAACACATGAATTTTGGGGAGTCACAAGCATTGAATCCATAGCAATGCCATAACTTGAATTCCTTCAAAGTATATGAGATTAAATATCATCACTGCCTTGAAAGGACAGATTGTGTTTATGTTTTCAACTGTTGTCTTTGAAACAAAGTATCAGAATTAACTGGTTAATCAACATTTTAGAAACTCATTGAAGCATATTCAGTTAATTATACTGAAGCATATTCAATATAGTGGGCCCTCAATCTGCTTGAGTGCCATGTCCTTGGATTCAACCAACTGTGGTTGGAAAATATTTGGGAAAAAACAAACAATAAAAAATAACACTACAACAAAATTTACAAATTTAATTTACAAATACAAAATTTAAAAATTCAGCATAACAATTATTTACATCTTATTTACCTTATATTAGGTATTAGAAGTAATGTATAGATGATTTAAAGTATACCAGAGGATGTGCATAGATTATATGAAAATACTACACCATTTTAGATCAGGGACATGAGCATCCATGGATTTTGGTATTCGAAAGCAGTATCAGGAATATTTTTGTGCCAGGTGAGGTGGCTCGTGCCTGTAATCCCAGCACTTCGGGAGGTTGAGGTGGGAGGATTGCTTGAGCTCAAGAGTTTGAGACCAGCCTGGACAACATAGACAGACCCCATCTCTACAAAAAAATTTAAAAATTAGCTGGGCATGGTGACATGCACCTGTAGTTCTAGCTACTTCGGAGGCTGAGGCAGTGGGATGGCCTGAACCGGGGAATTTGAGGCTGCAGTGAGCCGTGTTTGTGCCACTATATTCCAGCCTGGGCATCAGAGTGAAACTCTGTCTCCAAAAAAAGGAAAAAAAAAAGAATATTTTTGCATTACTTAATAAGTGAAATATAAAATTACTTAGAAACATTTATCTCATTCTTTTATAATTTCTATTTTTGTATATACTTTAAAATACATCTTATATATAATTGTATAATGTATATTAGATTTTTGTATATATAATTAAGACATTGGCAAGTATGTTAACTTTTTATTTAGTTTATTCTGTCATTTCATACTGTTTACATAGTATAGAAGGTCTTTTCATAATGAATATTAAAGAACAAGACTGACACACTAGTATAGACAAGTTATCTTAGATCCTTTCTTTATGCTATGGGATACCTGTGAAATAACATCTGGTGGAATTTTTCTCTTTATTATTATTATAGATTTTATGTTAGAACTATGACAGTAGTCATTAGAGATGGTAGATTATGATCAATATTCTCCGATTTAAGAATCAAGTTAATTTTTTACACTTTAGAAAGCTTTTTAAATTTTAAGTTAAAGAAGGAAAAAAATTTTATAACTGAAATGCTTGTTTACCTGAAAGATTCACTTCTGTAAACTGATAGTGTATTCCCCCAACAGTAGCAGATAAATGAGGTATTAATAGGCTTGTAAAAATTGGGGTAAGGGGGAAGCTACTGTGTATTTGGCTTAATATGGTTTTTAAATGCTGATGATAGAGTTATCTATTTTTAAATACATTGCTTTCATTTTTGGCTGCATGAATATCCTATTTTCTTCTTTTGGAAAAGATACTACTGCATTACCAATATCACTTTTAGGTTTTGTTTTTTCTTGTCTTAAAATAGTCAAATTGTAGTTTTTTTCACTTGCTGTGTGCTCTTTCAAGATTTTTTTTTTTACTCGCTTTCTTCTTCTTTGCAGCAGTCTCCTGGATTAGGTAGGCCTATCTGGCTCCAGATTGCCGAGTCTGCTTACAGATTCACTCTGGGCTCAGTTGCTGGAGGTGAGTGACATGTCTGTGTGTTGTTTGAGGCTTGTGTTAATGTAATCTTATCTCACTAGACTAAGGCAGATCAGCAAAGGTGTAGTTCATTGTTCCCATGGGTCACGACTTCAGGGCTTTCTGAAGTGTTCTTTATTTTTACCTATGATCAGGGGACTTGTCATAGCAATGACTGTGGACCATCTGGCTCCAGTCTGTCTTCAGGACAAAACCTCTGTAATGATGTGAAAGTCTGGGATGCAGTGCTGCACTCTCCTTAATCATACTGGCTAAGGCCAGTATAAAAAAGTGGAAAATGAGACTGTGTTTATGGGGCAGGTTAAGAAATTGAGATTTGCTATTATCCTTATCATACTAACGCAGGAACAGAAAACCAGATACCGCATGCTCTCACTTATAAGTAGGAACTAAATAGGAACTTATGAACCCAAAGAAGGAAACAGACGCTGGGGTCTACTTGCGGGGGAAGGTGGCAGGAAGGAGGGGAGCAGAAAAAATAACTATTGGATACTGGGATTAATACCTGAGTGATGAAATATGTACAACAAATGCCCATGACGTGTTTACCTATGTAACAAACCTTCATATATACCCTACACCTAAAATAAAACTGAAAAAAAAAAAAAAAGAAATTGAGATTTGAGATATGAATCCAGAACCTCATGAAATAAAACAACGTCTCAAAGTGATTCACTTGTGCTTTTCTGCTTGCATGTTTTCCTTTCCCTTATCACTTGTTTGACAATATCTGGACTTGATGTTTATTTGCAAAAATGAACCTCCCTTCCCTCCCTGTTCACAGTCAAAATTTGAGAGACTGTTTTTGCTTAGATACTCTACATAGAAAATGTGTACAATCTGAAGTTGCTTTGTTGAGAAGAAACTAGCAGGTGTGATTAAAATGCTTACGATTTTTTAAGATAAGCCTGAACTCAAAATACTTTTTTTTTTTTCTTTTCACTCTCAGTTTTAGAAGTTGCAAACCAGGTTTCAGCTTTCAGCAGTCAAAGTGTGTAATACTTTCGTTCATGTAAATAAATTTTTCAGTCCCTGAGAAATTTTAAAGCATAGCCATATTTTCTTTCAAACCGAATTCTATACATAGGGATAGGATAATGTTGAAATGTGTCTCCAATATTGTGGTTGTAACTATGATTAATTTACCGAGATGCTTTATTAAACTAAATTTTAAAATTGTAGCCACCTAGTGTACAGATATAGTCATTTTAAGAAGTAACTGGCATAATATTTAGGCATTTAATGGAAAATATAAGTAAATGTTTTATATAATAGTTTAATGTTGTTGTTATAGAAAACTGAGTGTTAACTATCTGATTTGGGAAGTGACTCAGTAATCCACTCTGTAATTTATGAACCTAAGATATCAAAGAGCATTGTTGACAGTTGTTCTCTGAAGCAGCTGTATTTATGGATTTCAGTGGTTGCTATAGCCTGCCATCCCTAAGGTGTGTGTGAGGGAAAGAAAAATACTAACATAAAGTCTCTTTTGTGAGAATACATATTGTGTTTTATTTTTTCATCCTTTAAGATAAGATTTGTCATCCTTATGGACTCTCCATTTAATTGTGTTCTTTTTTAAGCCTAAAAATTCTTCTGTTTGTAGCTGTGGGAGCCACTGCAGTGTATCCTATAGATCTGGTGAAGACCCGAATGCAAAACCAGCGTGGCTCTGGCTCTGTTGTTGGGGAGCTGATGTACAAAAACAGCTTTGACTGTTTTAAGAAAGTCTTGCGTTATGAGGGCTTCTTTGGACTCTACCGGGGTGAGTAAGCAAATCCCAGCTGCTGAAGTTAGTGATTTGATCTCACCAGCAGCAGATTTTAACTCACTAATTATGGAAGCCAATATGTAGTATGCCTAACCAGACTAGGTCTGTTTCTCTCTTTTTATTTTCTCTTTGCTCATTTCCCTTTTTACATTCTTTCTGGTGATTAGCAATATTAATCTGCAAACAAGGTCTTCATTTCTTCTTCTTGCTATTTATATTTCTTGGTATCCAAATTATGTGTTTGTCCCAACATGGGTCTATGTCACCATGCTTCTACAAACCAAGGCATATATCTGCAGGTGGAATACAAGGATGATAGCTAAGAAATAGAGAGCTGCTTTTCTCAAAGAATTAAAGAGGAGAAATACATCTCTTTTCTGCGAAAAAGAAGCCAGGCTACCACTCAAAGATGAGTTTACCCTCCATATATTTGTTTCAACTGAAAGAAATATCAAATGTTTTTGTCTCTTTCAGGGAACATTTATAAATTTTTTCCAATGAGTCATGTGAAGGTTTAAAAAAAAAAAAAAAAAAAGGAAAACCCTTTGGTTCCAAGTCTAATTCTTGCTCCTTTCCCCCACTTAGCTCAAAGGTGTACAGTCAAAACAGAGAGATTTTCTTTTGCAGGGAATGTTAGCAGCCATTCTAGACTGAGCACAGTGCAGTTGGCAACAGAGGCAGCAGCCCCATGCAGAATTCTCCCCACCCCCCGTTGTCTTTGTAGGAACTTGTCTCTTTGGAGAGAGAATGACTTTCATGTATGTGTTTCCACATTAGAATATAGGGTTTCCTTTGGGAGGGAGATTAATTTTTTAATCTCTTTGGGCGCCACTTGGGATTCTTTGAAAATGCTCTCTACATGCTCGAGTCCAGGCCATTTATGTAATTTACTGTACTTGTTTGTTTGCACACACAAGCTCATTAATCCCTAGCCTATTCTGAGCTCTGTTGAACTATTTGGCTTAGAAATCTTCCTAAGAAAGACTGGGCCCGAACAAAGCTTTGGGCTCATGGACAGGAGAAAAAAAAACACCTCTGGTTAACATTATATACAGGTATTCAATAAAAAAATATAACTCCGATAAACTCATAATTGAAGTAGAGGGTCACAAGGATGTTCATTTTTAGCATTATGTATAGAATAAGAGGAGAGAGTCATTCTGAAATCAAACTAGGCTCAAGTACCTTGCTCTTGAGAATGAATGTGATGAGTTTTCCTCAAATATTCAGAACTGTAGCCTCTTTGAATTCCACCTGTACAGCATGTACCCTGTGGAAAGGGGAACAGTATCCAGAACGCAGATCTTTCTGTGTGAATGCTTGTTTTAACTGATTAAACCCTGCGTATCCATATTTTATGTAATGGGGAATCAAGGTTAAGTGGCATTAAGGTTGTTTTTTTCCTTGATATCTCCAGTGTTTCTTTGTTGAATAATGACCTTTCTCCTCTTTGGTATACTTTTAAATTGCAAAGAAAATGTCCCCTATTAAAAGGAACCTAGATATTTACTGCACAGTTTAGCCTTCTCAATGAATAGGTGCTCACAGAAGATTTCATTTGAGAGGGATGTCATGTTAATTAAATGGATGCAATATAGCAAGTAGGGGAGGGGATTGTTGGTTTTATTCAGGATGTAAGCTCATAAAAGCAGTTCTTTAAATGAGAGACTTTTGTATTAGGGAGAAGATTGTGGGAGTCCTGTATGTGAGCACTATGATTATTGAGATTGTCATATATTGCTTGGAACTGGTCCATTATTCTGTCAGATGATTGACAAAATTGTTGACAGATTAGCTAAATTTCTTTGCAGGCAACAATGATAAAATGACACAAATCAGTACTTTATTAAATTCCATGAGCCTTATTGAGGCGAGTTGTAAAACAAATATGCATGCTGACATGGTTGTATGGGAGTTAGATTAAAAGTAATTGAGCCTGATAATCACGAGGGTTAGAAAGTTAAGACTGCCATCTGCTGATTTGTTCTTTTAAATCAGTCTGCTACCCATGAAAAGTGTGTGTGGATTTGTGTGTATCATTGATAATTCAGTCTGACTGACAGTAGCCAATATGTATGATTACTTGCTGGCTCTCAGCTTATGGAAAATCATTCAGCAGTATCCTCAAAGCAGGCTGCAGATCAGCAGTCAGCAAGCAGGCAAACACATATATAACTCCCGTTTGGCTGGATGATTTAAAGAATATAAAATGTTTATTGTTAGCATCTTTAAAAAATGTATGGGAAAAAGTATGCTAACAATTCGGATAAGCTGTGTGCTTTAGAAAGCTGAGCCCAACAGATGTTGTTTATTTTTTTCTTTTCCAGTTTACAACCAGCCTGGGAAATTTAACTTTCTAAGGATTATGATTTCCTTTGTTTTGAGGGGATTCTTTTAAAATGTCTTAAGCTTGACATATATTAGTAAATAAGAATACAACAGGCATATGTTTTTGCTTATAGGAGATACTCATTAAACAATACTTAAAACTGCATTTTTCTTTGCAGTTTTGGCTTCCTTTTAAATAAATGAATATTGAATGCTGTGTCTCTCTGAAGAGATTATGGGAGTTAGTGTTCTATAATAACCAAGCCACTGTATGCCATTATGTAGGTAGTACAGTTTGTGGCAAAATCTGGGTATGCTTAACAGCATGCTTTTCAGAGCTTTTCCAAGTGTACAGTGTCTGTGTATGTTTATATGTTTTTGGTTATAACAAGGGAGGGAATTTGGTTACATTTTCATTGGCGGTGTTCTCAGAATAGAGAAGACCCATGGCTCTGTTTCTTCCTCATGGACTTTTTGGGAAGTGTTGGATAACCGGGCTTTAAAGTAAGCATGCTTAAGAAGAGGATTTATAGCCTCAAGAAACATGACATTATACTGCATTTGTAAATAATGATTACATATGTATACAGAGTTTTCAGGATAATCTTTTTCCCATTTTAATGAAAACTCTAAAATGTTTGATGGGTAAATAATATGGGGGAAACTCCTTGTTGTTGGGCTTGTGTTTTCGTGTCTGGTACATCTATATTGCTGATGATTCTGTCCCTTTACCTAGGTCTGATACCACAGCTTATAGGGGTTGCTCCAGAAAAGGCCATTAAACTGACTGTAAGTTTCTCTCTAACTGAATTTGTGTCATTTATTTACATTACCATTAATCCAAAAAACTGAAGTCAAGGCTCGGCATGGTAGCTCATGCCTATAATCCCAGCATTTTGGGTGGTGGGAGGATCACTTGAGACCAGGAGTTCCAAACCAGCATAAGCATAGTAAGAATTCAGCTCTACCAAAACAACAACAGCAACAAAAATGGAAAATTAGCCAAGTGTGGTGACATGCCAGGAGGCTGATATGGGAGGATTGCTTGAGTCCAGGAATTTGAGGCTGTAGTGAGCTATGATCATGCCACTGCACTCCAGCCTGAGCAACAGAGCGAGACCCTGTCTCAAAAACAAAACTAAAATTGATACTGCCGACACTGGCACACTATCACAGAATTTGTAAAACTTTAATTTTACATATAAGCATTTGATAATTTTTAATTTTATCATAAGACAAATATTTTGCTGACTTGGAAAAGCAACAGTGTGCCAGAAGAGACACAGTTGGGAATTTTGGTTAACTGATGTTGTCTTTCTAATTAGGTTAATGATTTTGTTCGGGACAAATTTACCAGAAGAGATGGCTCTGTTCCACTTCCAGCAGAAGTCCTTGCTGGAGGCTGTGTAAGTATTACTCTTAGGCGCTTCTTGTGACAAATATATTCCGTTAACCTTTTTGCACAGATATGATAGATATCTGAGTGACATTTCCCTTGAACTCAAGGGATTCTAAGCAGGTTTTCTCAATAATCATATGGAATAACTTTTAAATTTTATTGTAAAAGCTAACTGGTTTTGAGTATAGAAAAGAGGTAGCATTTTCCGCCAGTTACAATGGTGATCATTAAAAAGTCAGGAAACAACAGATGCTGGAGAGGATGTGGAGAAATAGGAACACTTTTACACTGTTGGTGGGAGTGTAAATTAGTTCAACCGTTGTGGAAGACAGTGTGGCGATTCCTCAAGGAGCTAGAACTAGAAATACCATTTGATCCAGCAATCCCATTACTGGGTATATAACCAAAGGATTATAAATCATGCTACTATAAAGACACATGCACAAATATGTTTATTGCGGCACTATTCACAATAGCAAAGACTTGGAACCAACCCAAATGCCCATCAATGACAGACTGGATTAAGAAAATGTGGCACATATACGCCATGGAATACTATGCAGCCATCAAAAAGGATGAGTTCATGTCCTTTGCAGGGACATGGATGAAGCTGGAAACCGTCATTCTCAGCAAACTATCGCAAGAACGGAAAACTAAACACATGTTCTCACTTATAGGTGGGAATTGAACAATGAGATCACTTGGACACAGGACAGGAAACATCACACACTGGGGCCTGTCGGGGGTTGGGGGTTTGGGGGAGAGAGAGCATTAGGAGAAATACCTAATGTAAATGATGAGTTGATGGGTGTAGCAAACCAACATGGCACATGTATACATATGTATCAAACCTGCACGTTGTGCACATGTACCCTAGAACTTAAAGTATAATGATAAAAAAAAAAAGAGGTAACGTTTTCATCAGCTCTATCTCTTTGATGCTCCTAAAGCATTATCTTCCAGACTTTTTTAAAAGTTCTAATTCCTATTCCTTTTAAGAAATGGAGTACAGAAAATATAGTAGTGGGTAGAGTTACCATTCGTATATGTTAACTGGAACTTTAAAACAAGTGTGAGATGGCTGATTAATTGGGCCCTTATATCTTAGATATAGGACTGAGTAAGCCATTGTTTAATTATAATTTTTCTTCTTTAGAGGCCAGAGGGTATGGCAAACAATAATAATGGTAACTACATTTCAGCTGTTGACAGAAATTCCGAACCCAGAGACTCTGATATTTACTTAGGGCACAAAGGTTTCTGTCTTTAAAGTGTAAGCATGACATTGGCTTTGGACCAATTCTTAAATCTGTTTCCAACTCAACTAATTTCATTTGTGGTATTTGTTTCATATTTGATAATGTATGGTTCGTTTAAGACTTGTTTAGTCCATTTTATTCTTGGAAACATTAATAACTTCCAGTTGAATTGCCTGACAGTCTTGGCTAAAACTTCCTCAGTTGCTTGTGAAACCTGAAGTGATGAGGTCAGTGACCTTGGCAACATTTAATTCAGAGACACTGCCTCGGGGGTCAGAGAGAGAAAGAGGTTGCTTCAGGTTCTCTTTGATATGTGTCAGTGTGGCACATACCTGAGTCCTCACCTTTCTGCAGAGTTGCTTTGGTAGAGGTGGACTGCTGTGTGGGTGTGTGTGTGCCTGTATGCATGCCCCAGCACATTCTCAGGAAGGAAATCTCCTTGGCTACATTTCTTTTTTAATGAAGAGTAAACAGTGGACATAGAATAAAACTTTTGCTTAGGTGGATCACCAGAAATGAAGTTTCTCTTTTTCCTTTATTCCAATTAGATTCTGTAATTGGTTCTTGTCTAGAGAGAGAATCTTTGCCAATCATAAATATTCTTTTTCTTGGTCGTTTTAAGTTTCTGTTTGGTTAAGCTTTCTAAGTCATTTTTATCACAGCACATGCATACCTTTGCCAGAAATCTTCTAAGTCATGCTCTTTCTGTTCCATGTAACTAATTATTTGTTTCCATTTGCAATATCCAGGTTTTTGGACATGAAGCTGACCTGTTTCCATGTCTGACATGTGACCTAAGTGGTTAAACCAAAATAAGATATTTAGTTCCTTTGTTCTTCCTAGCTACAGACCCTGTTTATAGGTTTGAACTTTAGGAATTTTTATTGAAGTCTGGGGTGCCTTGAGGGTTGTGCTGACACTCTAAATCTCTTCCTTAATCGTGACTCATTTCTGGAGGCTTTGATGGATTATCTAGCGGGAAATTGACAGCATGAAAAATATCAGATTGGACTCTAGGCAGAATGATAAGGTTGTCTGCAGTTCTTCACCACAAACGTTTTCTGCTTCCTCCTTTGCTCTAAATCTCTTCTTTCAGGAAGAAGAAAAAAGTGCAATTATTGAGTTTCTACTGACAAATTCACTTATACCATGGTATAAATGATTGTTAAAGCATAATTCACTGTTTCTCCCCAAAGTCTATAAATTTCAACAGAGAATAAAGTCTTCAAAAGGATGAGTCTCTCTTTATAGAATATCAGACTCTGTGGAACATAGGATACGCCATTTCCTAAATGATACCTGGCAAACAGCCAACAGATTAACACTGTGAAGAGTGGCTGCCTGTGAGCCTGACCCTGAGTCCTCACCATCCTGGGTAGTGGTGGTGATATGATGTATGATGTCCTTGTGGCTTTTGGCTGAGTGCTGTCAGTGCCACTAGTGTGAAGAATACTGCTGTTCTTCCAAAAATTACCCAATTTTAAAGATGCACCTAATGCGTTAACCTAATGTAGGTTAATTAGGAAGAAATGGCTCAAACTGAGTTCTAGGCATTTTTTCCCAGAGGAAGGATTAGCTAGGACCTAGGCCTTCAGTTCCCTGTAGATGAGAGGGAAATTTTATTGCCATGGAAATGACAATATTCTCTTTAAGGAAAAATGGTGTGTGTTAACTAGATCATGAAGTGACCTGGAAGTGAAAATCTCTAGTCCTTGGGCATTATATATTTTGTTGTTGTTGTATGTTTTGTTTTATGATCTGGTTATTTTATTTATTTATTTATTTTTGTTTTTTTGAAACAGAGTTTCTCTCTTGTTGTCCAGGCTGGAGTGCAATGTCACGATCTTGGCCCACCGCACCCTCCACCTCCCAGTTTCAAGTGATTCTCTTGCCTCAGCCTCCCTAGTAGCTGGGATTACAGGGATGTGCCAGTGTGCCCAGCTAATTTTGTATTTTTAGTGGAGCCAGGGTTTCTCCATGTTGGTCAGGCTGATCTTGAACTCCCGACCTCAGGTGATCCACCCGCCTCGGCCTCCCAAAGTGCTGGGATTATAGGCGTGAGCCACCATGCCTGGTCTTTATGATCTATTTTTAAAGGCATGTGATTTTTGTTTTTTGTTTGTTTGTTTGTTTTTCTTCTTTTTCGAGACAGTATCTCAGTCTTGCCCAGGCTGAAGTCGAGTGGTGCAATCTCAGCTCACTGCAGCCTTGACCTCCTGGACTCTGGGGCTCCTCCCATCGCTAAGCCTCCCCAGTAGCTGGGACTATAGGCGCATGCCACCATCGTCTGCTAATTTTTGTATTTTTTGTAGAGATGGGGTTTTGTCATGTTGCCCAGGCGGGTCTTGAACTCCTGGGCTCAAGCAACCCACCTGCCTTGGCCTCCTAGTTTTGGGATTACGGGTGTGAGTCACCAGGCTGGCCAAGGCCTGTGATTTTTGATACATGCAAAATAATACAAACAGTATAATTATAGAATAATAATAAAATGAGCATCCATGGTTCTAGCACCCAACTTAACTAAAACTTTACTACTCTTGTTAATGCTGATTATTGCTTTTGATGTAGCTCGAATCAGCTAATGAGCAAAACATACTTTTCTTACTGGGCTGAACATTTTATAGGGATTATCTCATTATTATTCCCAACTAGAGTTGAAAAAACTAAAACCTTAGTGAATCCAAATTTGGACTTAGTAAATGTCAAAATTGTGATTCAAACCACTTCTATCTTCAAATCCATATTCTTTTACACTTGATGTAGGTTTTCATTTATTTGTTCTTTCATATATTCACTTATTCATTGAATACCTGATATGTTTCATGCAAATTTTAAAACCCAGCTTTAGGCTGGGTGCAGTGGCTCACGCATGTAATCCCAGTACTTTGGGAGGCCGAAGCAAGTGGATCACCTGAGGTCGGGAGTTCGAGACCAGCCTGGCCAATATAGTGAAACCCCGTCTCTACTTAAAATACAAAAAAATTAGCTGGGTGAAGTGGCGCGTGCCTGTAGTCCCAGCTACTTGGGAGGCTGAGGTAGGAGAATCGCTTGAACCCAGGAGGCGGAGGTTGCAGTGAGCTGAGATCGTGCCGCTGTACTCCAGCTTGGGCAACAGGGTGAGCAAAAAAAAAAAAAAAAAGAAAAAAGAACAGCTTTGTTGAGATATACTTACCATACAGTTCCCCCATTTAATGGATATAAAATTCAGTGTTTTGTTGTGAAACCATCACCACAATCAATTTTAGAACATTTTTATCAACACAGAAAGAAACCCAGTACCTTTTAGCTATCACTTCTCAGTCTTCCCACGCCATCCCTAAGACCTAGGCAACTGTGTTGCCCAGGCAGGAGTGCAGTGGTACGATCAAGGCTCACAGCAACCTTGAACTGCCAGCTTAAGCAGTCCTCCCACCTCAGATTCCCTAGTAGCTAGGACTACGGGTGTTTGCCACCACCCTCAGCTAATTTTTAAATTTTTCATAGAGACAGGGTCTCACTTGCCCTGGCTGGCTTTGAGCTCCTGGCCTCAAGCAATCCTTCTGCCTCCTCCTCCCAAAGTACTAGAGTTACAGGTATGAGCCACTGTACTTGGCCTCTAGGCAACTATTAATATACTTTCTGTTTTTTTTTTTTTTTTTTTTTTTTTGAGGCGGAGTCTTCACTCTGTCACCAATTCTGAATATTTTATATAAATGGAGGCTGGGCATGGTGGCTCATGCCTGTAATCCCAGCACTTTGGGAGGCTGAGGTGGGTGGATCACTTGAGGTCAGGAGTTTGAGACCAGCCTGGCCAACATGGTAAAACCCCATCTTTACAAAAAATGCAAAAATTAGCCAGGCGTGGTGGCAAGTGCTTTTAATCCCACCTACTTGGGAGGCTGAGGCAGGAGAATCACTTGAGCCCGGGAGGCGGAGATTGCAATGAGCAGAGATTATGCCCACTGCACTCCAGCCTGGGCAACAGAGAGAGACTCTATCTCTAAATAAATAAATAAATAAATAAGGAATCATGATATGTGGCCTTTTGTAAGCATGACATTGTGCCTTTTTTCACTTAGTGTGTTTTCAAGGTTCATCTGTGTTGTAGTATGTATTAGTACTTAATTCATTTTTATTGCTGAATATATGGATATACTACAGTTTTATTCATTAGTTGATAAACGTTTGAGTTGTTTCTACCTTTTGACTATTATGAATAATGCTTCTATGAATATTGGTGCATAAGGTTTTACATGGACATGTTTTCATTTCTCTTGGGTATATACGTATGAGTGGAATTGGTGGGTCATATGACAACTCTAATTAGCATTTGCAGGACTGCCAGACTGTTTTTCAAAGTGGCTACATCCTTTTCCATCCCTACTAGTAGTGTGAAGGTTCTGATTTCTCTACATCTTTGTGTGTGTGTGTGTGTGTGTGTGTGTGTGTGTGTGTATTTTTATTTTTAAATAATGGCAGCGTCTCACAATGTTGCCCAAGCTGAGAGTGTAGCGGCTATTCACAGGTGTGAACATAGCATGAGCCACCACACCCGGCCCATTTTCAGATTTTTAAATCTCATTGTGAACATTAGCCAAACTTTTGTTTTATATCTGTATCAAACTCCTCAAACTCCTGGCCTCAAGTGATCTTCCTGCCCCATCCTCCTGAGTAACTGGGACTACAGGCATGTGCCATCACGCACAGCTACTTTCCACATCTTTGATAACACTTCTTATTGTCTGTCTTTTTACTATAGCCATCTTACTGGGTGAAAAGTGATACCTTATTGTGGTCTAATGACTGACAATGTTGAGCATCTTTTTGTGTGCATATTGGCCACTTGTATATCTTCTTTGAAAAAATGTCTATTCAGAATTTTTGCCTATTTTTAAATTGGATTGTTTTTTAGGTTACAGAGTTCTTTATATATTCTAGATGTGAGTCCCTTTTCAGATATTTTTTTACTTTCTGGATGATGTCTTTTGAAGAATTGGGCTTTAATGAAGTTCATTTAATGTATTTTTTCTTTTGTTGTTTGTACTTTTGGTGTTATATCTAAGAAATCATTAATCCAAGATCATGAAGATGTATGCCTTTTTTTTTTTTTTCCTGGTATATAGAAATTGACTTTATATGTATGCCTCTTTTTTTTCTTTTCAGAGTTTTATAGTTTTAGCTTTTACATCTAGGTCTTTTCCAATTTTTAAGCCTTAGTTTTTTAGGTTTTTTTCTTTTTTTTTTTTTGCCTGAACAGAGAGAGATATTACTAAATGTCAGTTTTGTTTTATTTTTGATTTCTAATGTTTTGGTGTATTTCCTTCTAATGTTTTCATATACATGTGTATGTGCTCTTATGCATAGACATATGTGTGCACATGCATATACACACACATACATACACACTTTTTAAAACCAGATGGAAGTTTTGTTGACTCTGACTTCCTGATTGGAAATGCAAGCAACTCTCACCACAGGAAAGAGGGAGTCACAGTGGAATGTCTTATTTTAGAAGTAGTATATAACCTTTGGGAATAGTAGTACAAACAGATTGTGCATTTTCAGATTTTTATTTTTTTGAGATGGAGTCTCGCTCTGTTGCCCAGGCAGGAGTGCAATAGCATGATCTCGGCTCACTGCAAGCTCCGCCTCCCGGGTTCAAGCGATTCTCCGGCCTCAGTCTCCTGACTAGCTGGGACTCCAAGCACGTGCCACCAAACCTGGCTAATTTTTTGTATTTTTAGTAGAGACGGGGTTTCACCGTGTTAGCCAGGATGGTCTCCATCTCCTGACCTCGTGATCCACCTGCCTCGGCCTCCCAAAGTGCCGGGGTTACAGGCATGAGCTACTGCACCCGGCCCATTTTCAGATTTTTAAATCTCATTGTGAACATTAACCAAACTTTTGTTTTATATCTATATCAAAATCTTCTCAAAAAACTTACTAGTTCAGAATTTATGATAACTTAGATGTGCTATCCCAATATGTTTTTTTGTTTGATTTTTGTTTGTAGTATCTATAAATTGAACTCTAGGTTAAATTGCCTGACCTTGGCTAGGTGTGGTAGCTCATGGCTGTAACCTCTGCACTTGGGAAGGCTGAGGTGGGAAGATGGCTTGAGCCCAGGAGTTCAAGGCCAGCTTGTGCAACATAGTGGGACCCCCATCTCTACAAATAATAATAATAATAATTTTTAAAAATTGCTTGACCTTTTTTTAGGTGGAGATGGGGTAAGATTGTATGTGTGTGTATACAGTTGCTCAGTAAATATTTCTTATGAATGTTGAGTGTTGTATGAGTATTAAATATGTAACAATAGGTTTTAAATAATTTTTCCTCTTGTTCTTATATGTAAACCATTCTTGTCAGACCATATATTTTTCTGTTAGAAAATCTGTATCTTTCTCTACACACACACACACC
Organism: Theropithecus gelada; assembly: GCF_003255815.1. Lineage (NCBI taxonomy): Eukaryota > Metazoa > Chordata > Mammalia > Primates > Cercopithecidae > Theropithecus > Theropithecus gelada. Next base: position 48,180,887 of record NC_037680.1, on the reverse strand, counting down.
CCCACACCCAGATGCTCCTTGACTTACAATGAGGTTACATTGTAATAAACCTATCATGAGTTGGAAATTTTTAGGTCAACAATGCACTTAATCCACCTAGCCTACTGAATGTCATACTTAGCCTATCGTACCTAAAACATGCTCAGAACACTTACGTTAGCCTGTAATTGGGCAAAATCATAAAGCACAAAGCCTGTTTTATATTACATTATTGGATATCTCATGTAATTTGTTGAATACTGTACTGAAAGTGAAAAACAGAAAGGCTTTATGGGTACTTCAAGTATTGTTTCTACTGAATGTATATTGCTTTTGCACTATCGTAAAGTCAAAAAACCATAAATTGTATCATTGTTAAGTTGGGGACCACCTGTATATATATGTTTATGCATAATATTTATATGTACAAATGTATGTTTATTAGAAGACACAAATATAGTTGAATGTTTGATTATGATATCTGTTGTGGGCAAAAATAGTACCTTAATGTCAACCTAGAATTTTCAAAGTACATTATTATGCATTATTGTCACCCTCTATAAAATAGGTAGATGAGAAACAGAAGTCCAGAAAGGCTAACTCTCTTACCCCAATTTACACAGCTAATATATGCTGGAGGTTTCATGTGAACCCAAGTATTCTGATTTTTTTAGACCAAGTCCTTTTATTCTATAATGTCCTCTTGGGGGAATCAAAGCATTGATTTGTGTCAAAATAAATCTAGATGACCCTATTCCACTTTATAGTGACTTTCTTGCTTCTTTCCTTCCTTCCTTTAATAAATATATGAATATGACATATTTATATATTTGGTTGTTTTTTTAGATATAATTACCATTTTTAAAAGGAACAGATTTTAGGTATTCAGCTCAATGAGTTTTGACAATTGTATACACCCATGTAATCACCACCTAAGATAATGAACATTTCACCCCAGAAAATTCATTCATGCCTCTTTCCAGTCAGTCCCTTCTCCCTTACTCCATGCAACCACACTTCTGATTTCTGTCTCAAGGTTTGTTGTTCTTGGATTTCATGTAAATGGAGTGCACAAGATGCATTCTTTCATGGCTGGCTTCTTTTGTTTAACATGTTTTCAGAGAGTCATCCTTGTGTGGGTATCAGGTTTGTGTTTGTTTTACATATTGCTGAGTAGTATTTCATTGTACAAATTTACCACAGTTTATCCATTTTTCTATCGATAAATGTTTGAGTTTTTGTCTGTTACATATAAGTTTGCTATAAACATTCTTGTACAAATCTTTTTGTCAACCTATATTTTCATTTTTCTTAGGTATCTAAGAGTAAAATAGAGTCAATGTACATTCAATTTAAAATAAACTACCAGTTAGTTCTTAGAAGTGGATGGATCATTTTATAGTCTTCTCAGCAGTATACAAGTATTCCAGTTGCTCCGCATCCTCACTGATGTTTGATATCTGTAGTGTTTTTGATAGTAATCATTGCAGGTATGTGAAATAGTATCTTATTGTGGTTTAAATTTGCATATTCCTGATTCCTAAAGATGTTGATTATCTTTTCATGTGTTACTGGCTATTCGTGTGTGTGTGTGTGTGTGTGTGTGTGTGTGTGTGTGAAGTATCTGTTCAAATCTTTTGCCTACATTTTATTAGGTTTCATATTTTTTACTATTTGTAGAAGTTGTTTATATGTCATGGATACAGCCCTTTGTCAAATAGATGTGTTGTGGATATTTTTTTGCCAGTCTATGACTTGTTTATTACTTTTATTAATGATGTTTGTAGTAGTTTTTAAAGAAAAAGTAATTATGTAGTTTTTTGGATAGATCCAGAAACTTAAGTGAGAATAAATTTAAATATCTTTCCAAATTAACAAAACAGAATATTAAAAAAATCTAGGCCGGGCGCAGTGGCTCAAGCCTGTAATCCCAGCACTTTGGGAGGCCGAGACAGGCGGATCACGAGGTCAGGAGATCGAGACCATTCTGGCTAACATGGTGAAACCCCGTCTCTACTAAAAAATACAAAAAACTAGCCGGGCGAGGTGGTGGGCGCCTGTAGTCCCAGCTTTTCGGGAGGCTGAGGCAGGAGAATGGCGTAAACCCGGGAGGCGGAGCTTGCAGTGAGCTGAGATCCGGCCACTGCACTCCAGCCTGGGCGACAGAGCGAGACTCCGTCTCAAAAAAAAAAAAAAAAAAATCGAAATGGACTAACCTATATGTACTTTCTAATGGTCTCTTCGGTAAGTACCTGTTCTTTTTTAATTGTTAAACTCAAATCAGAGATTAGCAATAAACTTACCTAGCTGACTGCATTACCTCTTTCAGAGAGTATATATACTCCTGAGTGGATGGAAGTCATGAAACTCAAAACTTATTGCTCAGCAAAGTGCTAATGTTGCAGGTGAATTTCCACAACCCTATGCGAACACACTTTCTGGAGAACACATTCTTTCCCTTTGTGTTTTGCTTTCGGTCTGCATAGTGCTCTCACATGAGTTAGTAGTGCACAAGACCTCTGTAAGGCAGATAGCACGGTTGTGGGAATGGAATGGTTATGCTGAATGCAAAATCTATGACAATCTAGGTCAGTAGTCTTCCAAACCTAGAATCTTTCAATTCTCCCATGCTTTTTCTCAGCTTAAGCATGTGTGTGCCCACACTGCATACACACACCCTCCCTTCATATCGGTAAAGCAAAAAGCCCACATGTTAGGTGGAGCATTTACTAATCCTGGGGTCCAAGATCTGTAACTAGCCAGCTCCTTATGATGAAGAATTCTATGTCTTCCTCAGCAAGCCGAGCTTGTATATCTCTAAAGAGTAGTTTGGAAACAGCTCCTCCACCTCCCATCCCCAGGAATTAGTGTGGTCCAACTTTATGCCTACATACTTATGTGAACACATATAGATATGCATACAAGTTAAAAATCCTTATATATTTATGTCAAAAGTGGCTTATGATAGGTACACATTAATTTTCATTCTTGCTGTCTTAGTTAATTGTGGCTGCTATTAAAAAATACCTTCGACTGAGTAATTTATAAACAACAGAAATTTATTGCTTACAGTTCTGGAGGCTGGAAGTTCAAGATCAAGGTACTGGCAGATTCAGCGTCTGGTGAGGGAGGGCTTGCTCTCTCTTCCAAGATGGCACCTTGCTGCTATGTGCTCGCTTGGTAGGAGAGACAAGGCAGCTCCTTTCAACCTCATGTATAAGGGCACTAATCCCATTCACTAGGGCAGAACCATCATGACTTAATCACCTCCCAAAAGGCCCTACTTCTTAATACTATAATGTTGGATATTAGTTCCAACATATGAAATGGGGGAAACACCAACATTCAGATCATAGCACTTCCCTTACCCTAGTTAGGGGTATATGTAATGTTAATTCATAACACCCTCGCATATATCATCAATCAGCAATGAGCACATTGCAGTTTATTTCTTTTAAGCTATCACTATCCTATTTTAGAAAGAACCATAGCATTTCCTATTGCTTTAGAAAAATATGAATGGTTGGTGGTGTGCAAGGCTTACTCACTGTCTGTTCCTGTTCCTCTTGAGTCAGTCCTAGTGACACCTAGTTCTGTGACTTTTATTGTTTATCTGGTTATTTTATGTGCACATATGGTGTTCATCTGGAGTTGATGTGACCTTAAATAAACTGAAGTTAGATTTTCATCAGTCTCTAAAAGGGAAGACTTTATAATGAGTTACTTAGATTGGATATTTTGTGGTTGGAGGGAAATCATTTCAATCTATAGGAGACAACAGATCAAAGAAGGAAATAAACAAAGGACTTGGCACAAACAGGGCCCAGTCTCCAGCCTCTTTGTGAAACTTGCCCCGGGGGTAGGATTGAGAGGGCAGAAGGTTGAATAGGCCTAATCCTGTGTATAGCCCCTCGGCCTTAGGCACTGTGGAAGCATGGTGACATCTCAAAATTACATCCTTTTCCCCACTAACTTTTGCTGTCAGCTTTAGTTGATTTTCTCATTAAAAAAATCATATAAGATTAAATGGAAGTTTTTTATTCTTTCCATTTCTGTTATATATGGGTAACCCTCATTCAAAATGAGATTTGTTCCCTTTTATGTATCTTTTAAACTCAGTTCTAGAACAAAGAAATGACAACAGAATACTGAAAAGTAGAAAGCATCTAAGTCTGTTTTAATATTAATGCTTGTATCTCTTTTAAAAAATAAGCTGCAAATTTAATGAGGGAAATTTAAGCAATTAGAGAATTAGAAGCTAATTTTGGTGATTTCATGAGTGAAAAAAATTCAGCAAAGGTATGGTATTGAATGGTATGTTATCTAATATAAGCATTTGTAAAAGAAGCAACAGGATGTCAAATTTAGCAATGTCCATTTAAATTTATGTAGCTGTGTATCATTGTGGTTTAATTTAAAATTTTATATATCTTAGTGTTGATTATTTCAGATCACTAGCTATATTTGGTTAGGTTTTTTGATGTTCATATATAATAAGCTTTTTAAAAAACCTTAGGTCCACAGTAACTAATGCCAACTAGTTTAAAAAATATATTTGCCAAATTACCAAATTTACCATGAAGAATATGTGAGAGAAGACTTAGTCTATAAAGAAGCCATTGTTTCTAAGACCAGGTCTGTTTCTTGTTGTTGTTGAGTAGTTAATACATTCATATGTTTTGAAATTTAAAAGGTACAATAGAGTATGCTATGAAAATTATTTCTCCCAGCTATTCAGTTTCTTTATCCAGGAGGCAATCAATGTTTTAATCTTTCAGCCACTTTGATTTTGAGAAACTTAGGTAAATTTTGACATATTTATGATCAAATGTGTACCTAATATCTTATGTTCTGTTTTTGTCATTTGGCATGATTTTATTATCAAATCATATTGCCCAATTAACAGCATAAAATTGTATCTACTTGGCAGTTTTATTGGGAATTTGAATTTCTTCCTGTTCAATTTTGCTATTAAAAATAGCAAATGTTAGCATATTTGTAGAAATACAGGTACTATTTTTTATTGAAAAGTTACTGTATTTATGGAATTCTATATATTAAAGGTTATATTTACTGCAAGCAGTGGTTTTCCCCTTTGGAAAGCTGTTATTAATGATATCATTTATAATCAATAGAGTCTTGGAAGAAATATTCTATTTCTCTGTATTTGTTTCTCAGAGAGGAAACACCCAGTTCAATAGTTTGATAACATCATAGTCCCTCATTCTGTGTTGCTTGATTTCTTACCAGTATAATTGAACTAATCTCAGATTTTACTCCCCCTTCCCTATCCCCAATTTAATATGTAGGAGAGAGAGAGACGGAGTGATTAACCTCAGAATTTGAAAAAGAACAGTGCATATTTGCCATGTATGTTTCCCTCTAAGCATTATAAACATCCAGAGTTTTAGACAAACTATTATGTTGGTACAAAAGTAACTGCGGTTTTTGCAGTCTTTATCTTTGCTAAAATTATTCAGCGTTTCTGGAAAGTATTTGCCTTATGTTCCTAGGCCTATCATGAGTTTTTAAAAATGTATACTAATAACTAAAAAAATTTAAGAGGTAGGGGTCTTACTCCATTGCCCAGGCTGGCCTTGAACTCCTGGGCTCAAATAATCCTCCTGCCTCAGTCTCTTGAGCAGCTGGGACTACAGGCATGTGTCATTGCACTTGGCGTGTATGTTAGTTTTTAAAGCATATACAAATGATGTAATTGTCAGAAGTGTTCCTCCTTCAAACATAGGCATGAAACAAACTTATAGATGTGTGCCTTGCTATAGTGTCATTGATTGTTTGCACTCTTACTTGCCAGATTAAATGTGTTTATAAATGCACATCAATTGAGTTTTGTGGTTATGTCCTGTGCATTGTTGGGATTTGGTATGTGTGCTAGGTAACTAATCTTCAAATCATACAGCAATTAAGGTGTATGTATTTTTAAAATGTAGTCCCACCTGGGTGCAGGGGCTCACGCCTGTAATCTTAGCACTTTGGAAGGCCAAGGCGAGTGGATCGCTTGAGCCTAGGAGTTCGAGATCAGCTTGGGCAACATGGTAAGACCCCCATCTCTACAAAAAATACAAAAATTAGCTGGGCGTGGTGGTGCACGCTTGTAGTCCCAGCTACTTGGGAAGCTGAGGTGAGAGGATCGCCTGAACCCAGGGAGGTTGAGGTTGCAGTGAGCTGATCCTGCCACTGCACTCCAGCCTGGGTGACAGAGTGAGACCCTGTCTCACAAACAAATAAAACATCAATTATTTCTCTTTATTGTACCATTTTTGTAGTTTCAGTAGAAAGCCTGTTACTTGTATACTTCAAAAAATTTGAAGCATTGTTAAAGGAGTATAAATCTCAATCAATTGGCAGTTATTTCTAAAAGGGTGCATGAGAGAAGGAAGGGGAGGAGGCAGCTGTGAGGTGCGAGTGGGGGACATGGATTGGAGTACTCCTGCCAGCAGGATGTTATAATTTACTAATGATAACAAACATGAAAGACCTTTGTATTTATTTAAACATAATGTCCACATTTAACATTTGGCACGCAGGGACTGACACTGTCTGGTAGTGGCAAATTTGGGGGAATTAGAATAAAAATTTTCAGTTCTATTAATTTTTAAACCTGCTTTAGTTAAAACATAAAGCACATTTTCCAAAAGATAGTCTTTGCAACCATTATTTAAACAAGAGATTTCAGGGAAGTAGTGAACTTTTTCAATTGATTTGGTCTTTAATACTAGCTATAGGAGCAATTAGTTGGATTATCATTTTAACATAATTTTTCACCCAGCAATCCTTTTGAAAGTATTGTTTGCTTAGATTGAAACATTAAAGTGCTTCTTTCTGCCTGCAGTGCAACAGATTAAAAGAGAGAGAAACGCAGGCAAATCAACATGTAAAATTGGGTCAGTACATAGTTGGGGGACCTGTGCGCCAGTGGTCTGGATTGTGTTGAGTTGAGGAGTTAGAGGAAACCGTGAGAGAGAGACAGCAAATTGCTGCACCTCCCTGCTCGAAGGACAAAAAGGGGATTGAGGCCCTAGGGAATCCAGAACAGTAAGCTGTCCATGAAGAGGGAAGGCATTTAGTATCATTGCTGGCAATTTTGAATATTGAAAGGAGTTAAGGAGTCAGGATTGGCCGGGCGCGGTGGCTCAAGCCTGTAATCCCAGCACTTTGGGAGGCCAAGACGGGCGGATCACGAGGTCAGGAGATCGAGACCATCCTGGTTAATATGGTGAAACCCCGTCTCTACTAAAAAAGTACAAAAAAACTAGCCGGGCAAGGTGGCGGGCGCCTGTGGTCCCAGCTACTTGGGAGGCTGAGGCAGGAGAATGGCGTGAACCCGGGAGGCGGAGCTTGTAGTGAGCTGAGATCTGGCCACTGCACTCCAGCCTGGGCAACAGAGCGAAACTCCGTCTCAAAAAAAAAAAAAAAAAAAAAAAAAAAAGGAGTCAGGATTGGAATAGGGGTAGTTGGGGGATTTATAGTCCCAAGGCAATTAGGAAAATGGACTGAGCCATGTTGCTGCCCCTTGGAAGCGGGTCTGGGAGGGCTTTGGGTTTTAGATAAACGAGCAGGAATGTGGGCAAAGGTTGAGCACTGAAGTACCATTGAAAGCTGCATGTGAATTTTTGGTATTGTTTGTAATCTTTACCTGTGGAATTACAGTGTCCCAGATTTCATATTTCACATGTGATTATATACAGTGATTATGATATGAATATCATTATGAATATTATATGAATATGGTTATGATTACATAATATAAACAGCTACAGTTGAAGATGTACAAATGGGATTTTTCATTTCATGAAAGGAGATATATATTTTATTTATTTTTATATATCCATGGTCACACACATTTTTTTCTTTCTTGTCTTACAGAAACCAAAAAAAAAGAAGTTGGTAGAAGTTTTTGTTAAACTTTTTTTTTTCTCTACTAGTTAACAGATTTCAGATGCAAATATACTCTCATTATCCAGATTCAAATCTCTGTCACTCACCACAGGAATATAGAATGTGGCTTTGATCTGAGGGTGTTGTACTCATGGTAACTAGATGTTCCATTTCTCAGCTTTGCCTTGAAGAGTTTTTCTGGTTTTGTCTTGAAATGCTACTGAAATTTATCTTTCTAAATTCTTCCCTTTTGTGTGGGTGTAGCCATGTACCTGTATCCGAATTTTGCTTAGGATAATACATTTTAGAATTTGAACTGGAGGAGACTTTTCCCCTTTTGACTTAAGGCACCAAAGTAGTTTTAATTGCTCTACAATCCAAGGAAGCAGAAGCAAGTGGGTTTGCTGCCAAGAATGCTTACCACAAAGAGGAAAAAAATAATTGTAGCTCTGAATTTTAGCTCTGGCTTGTAAAATATGACAGTCTTCTACTATCTCTTTTTCTTTCATTGAGTACCTTGCTGCCACATCTGTCTCTACTTTTTTTTCCAAATGGGTTTATTAGTTTTGTTATTTGGAATATGGCTGGGGTGATCCTGGAAACACTGGTCTGAGAAATAGTCTTGACATTTCAGCTAGAAACAAACCCAGGGGTAGATTGATCTGAGACAGAGTTTGAGACCATCCCTCTGAACCTCTCCAGGGTGGGCCTAAGTGTCAAACTGTCATTCCCCCATGAGGAAGGAGGTTTTACCTTCTTCTTTTCAAGATAGCAAGACATGGAGGCTTTGCTGGATTTTCCTTTTTTACGCTGCCAGTCGGGCTCTGATGTGGAATCTGCCTGTCTCTTCTCCCTTGCCTACAGGCTGGAGGCTCTCAGGTCATTTTTACCAACCCATTGGAGATAGTGAAGATTCGTCTGCAAGTAGCTGGAGAGATCACCACGGGACCCAGAGTCAGCGCCCTGAATGTACTCCGGGACTTGGGAATTTTTGGTCTGTATAAGGTGGGTAGGTTTAGGTTATAATGTACTCAATAAAATGTGAAAGAATGTGGAAACCAGACTTCTTCCCTCCAAGTTGAAAAGCAATGTTGTCTAGCAGGGTAGTCTGTGGAGTAGAAAATCAAAAAAAAAGAAAAGAATCAGGACACTTGTATGAGAGGCTGTGGAATACACATGCAGCCTCTCCTGTTGTCATCTTCAGGCTTTTGTGAAACTGCCAGCAAGGAGGCCAGCACCGCAGACCTACTGGCCTCAGGCTCACAGCCTTTCATTTGCTGGGGGGTTTGGGAAGACTTTCCTTGGTGCTCTCTTTGGGCTGGTTTAGGGCTTCAAAATAGTCTTATGTTTATTTTCAGTCTGAGTTACCTCTATTGTTAACTTCCCAGTGGGAGCTTTTCTTTGTCTTAATAATTTGACCACAGTAAAACAGTAGTAGAGTTTGGTAGGATTCAGGTCTTTAAGAAGTTAAGTGGTAGGATTTGTCAATAATGAATTCCATTTAGAAAAAAAAAAAAAAAAAAAAAAACCAACAACAACAAAATGTACTGTACTTTAACAAAATGCCAGTCAACAGATTCCTTCCCTGCGGGCATACTTACTCCCATCATTACAGATCAGATGTAATGGAGCAGAAGCTATTATTTTTCTTAAACAAGGAAGAGGATTTCTTTCCATTCCTTTGCCTCGTGTAAGGGGAATACGTAAATTTAGCCACCATAGACAACTGTGTTTCCACAGCATCTGATATAGATCCATCACTGCAGAAATGTGTAAATTTGTTTCTGTAACTGCAAATTAGAAATTAGAAATTCTCTAGATTGGAATCACACAGCTACAGGGTTCTCTGGAGACCAGCAAACAATGATGCCTGTCTCAAGAGAGTTTCGTACACATTTTTGCTTCCTCCTCCCCACTCCCAATTTCCATCCTTTTTGAATTCCCTTTGAGAGATGAATTTATTAATATTGCTTCTCTCTGTATTATCCTTTAGTGAGTCCGTGGATTTTTTTCTTTTTTCAATGTTTGAGTTTGTCTTTTTGAAAAAAAACCAGGGCTGGGAGCACTGGCTCACACTTGCACTCCCAGCACTTTGGGAGGCCGAGGCAGGGGGATTGCTTGAGCCCAGGAGTTCAACCAGCCAGGGCAAAATGTCTAGACCTTGTCTCTACTTTAAAAAAAAAAATTAGCTGGCACAGTGGTGTACACCTGTCATCTCAGCTACTCAGGAGGCTGAGGTGGGAGGATCACTTGAGCCCAGAAGGTCAAGGCTACAGCAAGCTGTGATCGCGCCACTACACTCCAGCCTGGGCAACATAGTGAGACCCTGTCTCAGAAAAAAAAAAAGAAGAAGAAGAAAACAGAGTCATTAAAAAAATAAGTGCCAAGGTGGAGTGTTTGCCTAGCTGGGTAGTGGAATGGTGTGGGCTTCTGACAGAGCTGAGAGAGGTGTTCTTTGAGACCTCAGTCATTGGGACAAGCTGCCCCTGGGTCATGATTTTCTACTCCTGTGGAAATCTGCTGCTAAAATATTTTGTCTGATATTTAGGACATGGGAAATGAGGAGGGAAGATTTGGGTTTCTTTTCCCCCTGCTCTAGAGTAGTTACCTTCCTTCATCACTGCTGCTAGCTTTTTACCTGGCACTGCGGGGACTCTCACCTGATGTAAAAATTTAAGAGGGTAGATCTTGTGTGTTTTTACCATAGTAAGAGATTAATTAATTTAAAAAACCCTGAATCTATATAAAAAATGCCAGAAAGTTCTTAGTTTTCAGATAGTATCATTACCCAGTTATTAACTCTAGGACTGCAGGATTCACCATGCTTTCACAAGCTTTGAGATATACGGATTTCCCTATTCCCCACTCATCTCCCGCCTCCCCCATTTCCCTTGCACATCAGTTCTAATGCTGTTTGAGGGACACCTCAGGCTTGTCACTGAAAAATGTCACATGGATCCCATTTGGGCATTCATACTCAGTTTCACACTGTTTTGCACTATTTCCTCACTGTGTGACAGGGTGCCAAAGCGTGTTTCCTCCGAGACATTCCCTTCTCTGCAATCTATTTTCCTGTTTATGCTCATTGCAAACTACTTCTGGCTGATGAAAATGGACATGTGGGAGGTTTAAATCTTCTTGCAGCTGGAGCCATGGCAGGTAACTACGAATTTTTTTTTTTTTAACTGCAAGAATTCTCCCATTAGTTAAAAAGTACAGAATCTCTATGTACTTTCCCCTTTTATTTCTGGAAGGATTATTGTTTGTACCTGACTTAGTTTAAATATCACTTTTTCTCCTTTGTGGGATGTGCTGTAATTCTGATGAGAGTTAATTACATTTGCATAATGTGGATAAACAGCTTAATGCAGCTTAGCAACTCAGAGCCAAATTAGATCTGCCCATCTAAATTGGGCTTTCATCATTAACATGTTTCTTAGTCTCCTGTGCCCCTGAAACCTTGAGTACAGCCAAGCTAAGCATTAAGGTGGGAAAGTTTTTCCTCAAATCAGTTGCTTTGCTGTATCTCATGCTTATGCACAGATCTAGCATGCTCTTACTTTCTCTGTATATTGGAATCTACATGGTTTGGCCCAAAATTGAGCTTTTGTCGTGAAGGTGTCCCTCTTTTTCCTACCATTGCCCTCATTAGACCAAAGTAAGCAGTACCCCTCAGCAAACCACCTTGAACTCAATTTTTGTACTTTTTCTAACCCTTAACACTTTGTCATTAGCCAGGTATAGTGGTGCGTGCCTGTAGTCCCAGCTACCCGGGAGGCTGAGGTGGGAGGATCACCTGAGCCTGGGAGGTCAAGGCTGTGGTGAGCCGAGATGATACCACTGTACTCCAGCCTGGGTGACAGAGTGAGAGCTTGTCTCAAAAAAACAAAAAAACAAAGAAACAAAAAAAAAAAACAAAAACAGTTTGTCTTTTATTAATAGTTATTTGCATAAGTGTTATCCTCTGTACTAGGCTAATAGCTTCTTGAGGGCAAGAGTTTCATTCTCTTCATCCTTGCCTTTCCTGTGTGGCCAGTGTAGTAGTAATAGGTGCTCAATAAATGTCAATAACATGAAGGAAAACCTTCATCTCATCTAAGATACCAAATTAGGCACAGAAGAGATTCCATTTGAAAGAGGAGCCTTGTAAGAGCAGGGACGTACTAAGATGCTTCCTTCTGACCTCACAGGTACAGCCTGACTCTTGAGTTAGGAAGGAGCTGACTTGGAATAGAAGGAGAGAACCAGGTGTCCTTGGCTGCACCAACACTCTGAAAAGACAAAGGAAGGAAGGGGTGCATGTTTGCTCTCTATACAACCAGTAATGAACCATTGCAGAGCTCAGTGTTGCTGTGACCAGCCAGGCTTATGTTTACTGTGTGGCTTTTCATTGCTGGGCTCATTCTCCTCTGGAGGCTCTGGCTAAACATCGGGGCAACCTGAGCAGCTCCTGGAGTGTGCTGTGCTTGGTGTGTGGCAGGAGCCCTTGGGCCTGAGAGTGTTGGGATGGACCACATTGTTGTTCTTGCTTGTGGAGACAGGGATGACTTGTGATCATTAAGAAACGGCCCCAGGGACCTTACCGCCCTTACTTGGGGCCCAGCAAGTCCTTTTTCCCCTAGCGGTGGTAATTTCAGTAAGTTTTGCGTTTAAAAGCCAGTAAAGTTACCTGCTCAGTCTTGGCAGTGAGTTGTGTGTAGCAGCCCCTTTCTGGTACTTACCAGTCTCCCACCTTTTTTTTTTTTTTTTTTTTTTTTGGTGGGACGGAGTCTTGCTCTGTCACCCAGGCTGGAGTGCAGTGGTACAATTTTGGCTCACTGCAACCTCTGCCTCCCGGGTTCAAGCGATTCTCCTGCGTCAGCCTCCCAAGTAGTTGGGACTACAGGCGTGTACCACCATGCCTGGCTAATTTTTGTATTTTAGATAAAGACAGGGTTTCACCATGTTGGCCAGCACAGCTGGTCAGAGCCACACTGAGCTCTGTAATGGTTCATTACTGGTTGTATAGAGAGCAAACATGCACCCCTTCCTTCCTTTGTCTTTTCGGAGTGTTGGTGCAGCCAAGGACATCTGGTTCTCTCCTTTTCCAAGTCAGCTCCTTCCTAACTCAAGAGTCAGACTGAGGCCAGGCGCGGTGGCTCATGCCTATAATCCCTGCACTTTGGGAGGCCGAGATGGGCAGATCACGAGGTCAGGAGATTGAGACCATCCTGGCTAACACAGTGAAGCCCCATCTCTACTAAAAATGCAAAACATTAGCCGGGTGTGGTGGCAGGTGCCTGTAGTCCCAGCTACTCGGGAGGCGAGGCAGGAGAATGGCGTGAACCTGGGAGGCAGAGCTTGCAGTGAGCCAAGATCGTGCCACTGCACTCCAGCCTGGGCGACAGAGTGAGACTCCGTCTCAAAAAAAAAAAAAAAAAAAAAAGTCAGGCTGTACATGTGAGGTTTCAAACTCCTGACCTCAGGTGATCCACCCATCTTGGCCTTCCAAAGTGCTGGGATTACAAGTGTGAACCACCACACTTGGCCCAGTCTCCTACTTTTAAATGGGGGCAACATTTGCCTTCCAGGCTTTTCCTTGTGCTTCCCAATCAACAACGAAAAACAGCCAGGGAAGAAGAGTCTAATTGTGGACAGGCATTTGCCAGTGGTTGACTGAACCAACTAAATATTTCCATGGAACTGTCAGCAGCAACTTTTTCCCCATAGACGTTTGATGTCAGTTTTCAGAATGAAATTATTTTTTCTAATTTTTACCAGTCAAGATTTGCTAGCAGGAACTGAGAACATTCAAAAGTCTGCCTCCAAAGGCAGGCAGTTTACCTAGTTTCATCTGAATAGGGTGCAAGGCCATGCCAAGGGGAGGTATTTGCATTCTTCTCTAGCAGAACCCCCTACAAGGCTGCCAGCTCCATCTGCCTAGTGAGGATACAATGATATTCAGGCCAAATTGAATTTCTTTCCCCTGGGGAAGATTATGTTGCTCCTTTGCTCTCCGTTTTATTTTATAAGTAAAAGGTGTGGTTATGAAATCCGTCTTCTGTGTCCTGATGCTGATCAATCTCAACATGACCCCAGGGAGCTTGGGCACAGGGGCCTTTCCCTGACCAGCTCCCCTATCGTTTCTTAACTGGCTGTCTGGCCACCTCTCGCTCCAGTTGTAATGACTTTTGTCATGTAAGCATGTCTGAAAGGAGTCACAGTTAACTCTCAAGGTAGCCCTTCAAACAAGCGAGTGATTATGAGTATTGATATTCACCTCCCACACTACAGTTGACAAGAATCAGGAAAAACAGTAGTTTAGTGTCAGATACATTTAGTGACTCACTAAAATGACATTATCCTTTTTTTATACATAAAAAATACTTGTATCTTATTTAAGAAAAAAGGAGGTAAAATAATTGAAACTGAAAGAGAACACTTGGGAATTGCCTTATTAATATTGCTACTTTTTTTTTCGTTTCACAGTTATTTGGGATCATGCAATGTAGAGTGATTTTTTTTTAATTCAGAAAAAAAAATAATTTTCCACTGATCACATTGAAACAGCTAATAGGCTTCTATGTCCTTTTCCCATTAGTGGCCAGACATCTATTTAAAGAGTTTTGAGTTCCGCTCAAGTGATTGAAGTTGCAGACTCTATAGTAGATGTTAGTAGTATTCCTATCTTTTATAAGGTACTCTAGATAAATGTAGTTTTCTTCTGAAAGGTGTCCCAGCTGCATCTCTGGTGACCCCTGCTGATGTCATCAAGACAAGACTGCAGGTGGCTGCCCGCGCTGGCCAGACGACATACAGTGGTGTCATCGACTGTTTCAGGAAGATTCTCCGGGAAGAAGGGCCCTCAGCATTTTGGAAAGGGACTGCAGGTAGGCAGGGGCTGGAGCCATACAGAATAGCTGGCTGGCTCTAGCATCCTCCCCTGTGACTCAGTGGCTGTCTTTACCACATTTGTTCTGGCTTTAAGTCTCCCCTGCCCCTGCTTCTGTTTTTCAGCTCGAGTGTTTCGATCCTCTCCCCAGTTTGGTGTTACCTTGGTCACTTATGAACTTCTCCAGCGGTGGTTTTACATTGATTTTGGAGGCCTGTAAGTCAGCTGCTCAACTCCTTTACAAAGAAATCACTAAAACCAAAACAAATGTTTGCTCTGTCTACAAAGGCATTGTTGCAACTCTTAGAAAACTGATAAGACAGAACCTTTAATAAGCTATTGGGGGATTTTAGGGAAGCAGCAAATTTTTTTTTAAAAGACAGGATATCCTCTGTTGCCCAGGCTGGAATGCAATGGCATGATCTTGGCTCACTGTAGCCTCAACCTCCCGGGCTCAAGTGATCCTCCCACCTCAGCCTCCCGAGTAGCTGGAATCACAGAGGCGTGCCACCACACCCAGCTAATTTTTGTACTTTTTTATAGAGATGGGATCTTGCGGTGTTGTCCAGGCTGGTTTCGAACTCCACCAGCCTTGGCCTCCCAACGTGCTGGGATTATAGGCATGAGCTACCGTGCCTAGCCAGGAGGCAGCAGATTAAAACGCTGTGTAAATAATTGTCTTTTTTCACGTAAGCAAATACTGAACTTCATGGTGTTCTCATTATGTGGATTTTATTATATGGCCCTTTCACAGAAGTAATGTAAATGTATACCAGTAACACTTTTGTGCATTTTCTTTCAAAGTCCCAAGCCTTTTTGCATCTCTGATACTTCATTATTCACCACAATTTATTATTAGTTAGGTGTAGATGTTCTTGAAGCTAATTTACTGGAAAAACCAATAGGCTTGAAGAGAGATTTTGCCCATGGATATAATCACTAGTGAGCTGTAGGCCAGAAATTGGGCTTCTAAAAGTTTATCATTTGAAGCTTGCACTGAGAAGAGGAATTATTAGTTGAATTTTCTGGGTGGGGAAGTTGTACCCAAAGCAAGCAATTATTAGCTTTTTAGCAGAAGACCAAGTACCATTCCTGAGTCCTCACATCAGAAGCCTGTGAACTCCTCTATGCCCAAAGGCCATATATGGAATCAGCTGTTGGATCAAGTGGAGGGACCTATACAAAAAAAGTGAGAACAGTAGTCTTACAGTTGCATTGTAGAAATGTGAAGCTTCAGGCTTTTCCATGCTTTCAACTTCTGTAAAAGAACTAAAGCTATTTATTTCTCTCTCTGTCTTTTTTTTTTTCTGACAGAGTCTCGCTCTGTCGCCCAGGCTGGAGTGCAGTGGTGCGATCTCGGCTCACTGCACCCTCCACCTCCCAGGTTCAAGTGATTCTCCTGCCTCAGCCTTCCGAGTAGCTGGGACTATAGGCACATGCCACCGCGCCCAGCTGATTTTTTTTTAAATATTTTTAGTAGACACAGTTTCACCGTGTTAGCCAGGATAGCTTCTATCTCCTGACCTCGTGATCCACCTGCCTTGGCCTCCCAAAGTGCTGAGATTATAGGCGTGAGCCACCGTGCCCTGCCTATTTCTCTTTAAATAATTTAATTGATAATCTTTATGAGTCTACTACGTAAAAAGTTAACTTCTAAAGTTATGTCAAAAGAAAAATATATACTTTAAAAATTACTTTCATATATGCTAAGTGCAGAAAATTTGGAAAACCATAAAGCATAAAAGAAAAAAACCAGCCTGGGTGTGGTGGCTCACACCTCCCAGTGCTCTGGGAGGCCAAGGCAGAAGGATCGCTTAGACCAGAAGTTCGAAACCAGCTTTGGCAACATAGCAAGACCCCATCTTTACAAAAAGAAAAAAGAAAAAAATCATCCATAATCCTACTTTCCAGAGAATCTTCATATTTGAATGTCTTTTCTTCTGACTTTTTTCCTATGGATCTGTTTATATATGTATACAAGCATTGGAAATAAGGCCATTTCTCTTGTAAATCAGATATGTAGATAAGTTGCTGTCAAAGCAGCCATAAATCATGACTGTTGTTTCTAGTCATGCAGCACAGGTGCCATGGAAATAGTTGAGACAAACACTCTTCTTTGTGGCACATGGGTCAGACCGAAAATGTCCAGCTGTAAGCTGCCCTCATCCACCTTCAGCATGCTAACCGTTGGCTTTTTTTCTGTCAACAGCAAACCCGCTGGTTCAGAACCAACACCTAAGTCACGCATTGCAGACCTTCCTCCTGCCAACCCTGATCACATCGGTGGATACAGACTCGCCACAGCCACGTTTGCAGGCATCGAAAACAAATTTGGCCTTTATCTCCCCAAATTTAAGTCTCCTAGTGTTGCTGTGGTTCAGCCAAAGGCAGCAGTGGCAGCCACTCAGTGATGAGACAACTGTTGAGTGTGGCAAAATGGCACCTTGAAGAAAGAGGCCTAGGAGAGCAGCCCTGTAATGTGTCCAGTCAGCTGCATGGTGCTGACTGAGCTGAGGAGTCAAACTATTCTTTCTATATGACATATACATATACTTGTTTATAAAATAATCATTTGCCCAGGGAAAAAACCACAATGCTGTTTCAAGCTTTAGTCTTATGTGTTGAAATGTTTTTGTAAGCCTTGGCATGAATTAGTGTTCTAGACTCTGCTTTGCACAGCTTGCACTTACAGTGATTGTACATATTGTACATCTTTGTACAGAGACATCTTGGCACCTCATCCCAACAAATCACATTTGTAGAAATGTAATGCGGTTCTGAGTGGCTTGAAATGTACAGAATGTTTTGAAAGTGTTTTATTAAGAATCACACAAAAATAAATGTATTAAAATTAAATTCATTCTCTTATTGGTGACTTATGGAAATAAAGCATCAATATTGGATGTATTTAATTCCTAGTTTGTTTTCCATTCTGGAATAAAAAGGTATTTGCTGATAAAAGGCATAATGAGACATATTGCTGATACCATTGAATAAGTGGCACTTTGGAAAGATGCATGCCAGTGGATGCCAGAGGACCAGGCTAATGACTTGTGTGTGCTGATATGTTTCCATTTGTATTTTAATGTGTGTGTAGACCCTCCTCTGTTCATCAATCAAAAAGCATTTCCTAGGCAGCTCCTCTCCTGTCTGTGCATATAGAAACAGGGATATCTCCATCATTACTGGCTTAGTTTTGCTTTCCTTTGACACAGCAAGGCAAAGGCCAAGCTTTCAAAAGAGTAAAGGATACTTCCACAGTTTTCCTTCATATGGATATGATTCCAGTCAAAAATAAAATGCACACCAAAATGTGTACATGTAGTTTGATTTTTCTTCGTAAATATACTGATAATGCTTTTTGTTCTGATTGATTACTGTTTCCAAAAATCTCATGATCAGGTTCGCCCTTTCTTCCACCTTTATAGAAAATAGAAAAATTAGTTTTAGAAAGGGCTAGCGCAGAGTGAAGGGAGGGAAGAAGAAAGAGAAGAAAGGCTCTATATGGTGATTTAGTGGGGTCTACGTTCTTACTTTGGAATCCAAATGCAAACTGTTCTAAAAGTCACTCACCAAAGGCGTGATTACTAATTTGGATCTAAACATACATCTTGACAGCCACATCTATACTTTGATATGGATGTGATTTGATGTGCATCATCAGAATTTATTTACCTTACCAAAGTGCTCTTGGAAGACATTGCTACTGCCAGTAAGCTGGAATATGAGAATGTATGCAAATATTTTCAAGAGGCGAGCCTGGAGACAGACCAAGTTACTTAGTATCCTGCACAGGGCTCCTTGATTGATGGCTGACAGCCCTGTGACCACAACTGTAGGCTGTTTGAAGGCCCTCCAGGAACAAAAGAATTAGCTTTGAAAGCAAGTTATTTTCAAATGTGTTAGATTGATCTCATAGGAATGGAACAAATAATAATACAGTTGTTTTGCTACTACCACTTGTTAGGAATATATGAGTAGTCCATGGATATGTGATTATAAAAGAATCCTATGTATGTATCTAGAGTAAGATGGGAAAGTGTCCCGCTTACCCTTCTTCTACCTCCACCACTTCCTGGCCCAGAGGTAATCACTGCTAATAGGTTACAGCATGAATCTGTAGTCTGTTTTTCATAACTCTATATAAATATATGTACATATTTATATTTTAACAGGATTATGCTGTGTGTGTGTTATTCTGTGTCTTGCTTGTGTTTTGGATATCTTTCCATGTCAGTTTATAAAGTTTTATTTTTAATGACTGCATAGTATTTCATTTTATGGGTTATAATACTTTTCATAAATCTCCCCTTTTGATATTTATTCATTTTTTTCACTACGGCAAACAATGCTGTAGTGAATGGCAGACATCTTCGTACACATATCTTGAGTGCATGTGAATTTCATTAGGATAGATACATGGAATTGAAGACTTTTAAGACAAGCTTTACGTTTTTATACATATTGCCACATTGGTCTTCAAAAAGGAATTATTAATTTACTTTCCTGTTGATAGCATATGAGAATGCCTATTTCTCTGCAACCTCAGCAAAGAGGGATATTATCAGTCTTTTACATTTTCAGCAAATCATGAGAGCTGATCATGGTTATTTTATTTTTCTAATTACTAGTGAGATTGAATGTCTTTTCATATTTACTGGTCATTTGTATATTTTCTTATTGTGGAATATAGACAAAGTACGTGAAACATGTATGCATGTATACAACAGATATGTACACACATGTATATTTTTAACATAATGTGCATACCATATGACTACCGGGTAAAGAAATAGAACATCTCCAACATCTCAGAAGCTCCCTATATGTCCCTCCCTAACACAACCTGCCGTCCACTTTAACATCATCCCTACTTTTCGCTTTGCTTTTCTTCACAGTTTTACCATTCATGTGTATGTCTCTAAAGACCATATTTAGTTTCTGTTTTTGGAATTTATGTGAAGCATATGTGCACTTTTGAGACTGGTTTCTTTCGCTAAGCATTATGAGATTCATCCTTATCACTGAATGTAGCTATAGTGTGTTTATTCCATTGTATGAATGTATTACATATACTTTTTTCATTTTACTCTTGATGGACAATATGGATTTTTTCCACTTTGGGGATATTTCAAACAGTGCTTCTATGGATATTTTGAACATGTCTTCTGGAGTTTGCATCTTTAAAAGGACATATACATAAGAGTGGAACCTAGATCATGCCAACTGTTTCCCAAAGATTCTTGTACTGATTTACATTCTTCCCAGGGTGTACTGGCTTTCCCCCAGCCACCCCAATCTGGTAGATGTATAATGGTATCACATTGTCGTTTAAATGACCATTTTCCTTATATGGAAAAAATATGAAAGGTGTTCATGAGGCTGAGCACATTTCATATATTTTTTGGCCATTTGGATTTCATCTTTGGTGAATGAAGTATGTTAAAGTTTGACCATTTTTCTTATTAATTTGCAGGTGATTCTTTATATATTCTGGATACTACTCCTTTAAGAGTTGTGTTGCAGAATCTTTTCCCACTTCGTGCTTGTCTTTTCACAGTGTTTATAAAATATATTAACATTTTAATTTTAATATCTTCAAATATATCAATAGTTTTCCTTTATGGTTAGCTCACTTTTTAAAATCATTACGTTAAAAATATAGTTAATATTCTCTTGTTACATGCTTTGTAGTTTTGCCTCTCACATTTTGGTGTCATCCCACTTGGAACAATCTTCAACATATAGTATGAGGTAATTTTTTTGCTGCTTTAAGGCTAGTCTGTTGTGCCAGCACTGTTTATTGGAAAAAAAAAAAAAAAACTTCCTTGTCCTATTGCTTTGAAGTGCCTTTTCTGTTGTATATTGTCCATATATGCAAAGATCTTTTATGAGCTCTTTATTATATTGTTTTTTTTTTCCCTCTTCTAGTGTACACCCTCTTCATTACTCCATCATCTTCAAAAATTTTTTTTGATATATCAAAGTCCTTTCACGTCCTTGTTATTCATCAATAGCTTGTGGCTCTTCTTGGTTCTCTGCTCTTCTTTATATATTTTAGAAATAGTTTATCATGTTTCACTAAAAAATGCCAAACACATTGAAAATTTGACTGGAGTTGCAATGAATCTATAAGCTATTTTGGGAGAATTTATATCACAGTGGGCCTTTCAATCCATGAACATGATATATCACTAAGTCCTTTTAATGTCTTAATAAAATTTTATTAATCGCCAAGATGGTCTTGTAAATCTTTTGTTACATATATTCCTAGGTATATCATACATTTGGATACCGTTATAAATATCTTTTTTGGAAATGTCATTTCTGGTATGTGGGAATATAACTCGGTTTTTTCATAACATTGGAAGCCAGTTGTCTTACAGAATGTCTCACATTGTTTATCTGATTGCTTTCTCCTGGTATCGTCTGACTTGTTCCAGTATAATAAACTGGAAGTTAGTCTAGCAGTACGGTTTTCTTTCTGACAGCTTTACTGAAGGGGTATTTACAGAGCTACGTAACCATCACCACAATAAAATTTTAGTGGATTGATATCATGCTCTAAATGTAAAATGTATCACTTTATACTCCCACCAGTAATGGATGAGTGTTACAGTTTCTCCACATCCTTACCAATACTTAATTATTGACTATCTTCTTATAGCTATTCAGTGGATGTGAAGTGACACTACATTGTGGTTTTAATTGCTTTTCCCTAATAACTAATGTTGAGTGTTTTTTCACGTGCTTATAGGTATCTATGTTTCTTCAAATCTTTTATCTATTTTTTAATTGAGGTTTGTCTTTTTATTATTGAGTTGTAGTAGTTCTTTATACGTTCTGGATGTGAGTCCTATATCAGATTTGCAAATATTCTCCGAATCTGTTTTCTTATTGGCGTCTTTTGAAGCACAAAAGCTTAACATTTTTATTAAGTTCAATTTCATGCTTTTGGTGTCATCTAAAAACTGGTTAAACTAAGGTCATGAAGGTTTTCTGTTTTCCTTGAGAAGTTTAATATTTTAGTTCTTACATTTAGGTCTATGATCTATTTTGAGTTAATTTTTGTATATGGTATGAAGTAAGGATTTAAATTCATACTCTGTATGTGAATATCCAATTGTCCAATTACTAATTTTTTTTTTTATTTTTACTTTTTGTGGAGATGAGGTCTCACTATGTTGCCCAGGCTGGTCTCAAATTCCTGGCCTCAAGCAATCCTCCTTCCTTGGCCTCCCAAAGTGCTAGGATTACAGGTGTGAGCCCCTATGTCCAACCTCAGCACCATTCTTGAAAAGACAATCCTTTCCTCAGTGAATTGCCTTGGTGTTCTTTAATCAACAATAAATTGACAATGCCTGTAAGAGTTTATTTCTAGACCCTCATTTCTGTTCCATTCATCTATATCACTATACTTAAGACAGTACCACAATTTTGATTATTGTAGCTTCACATTAAGTTTTGAAATAGGGAAGTGTAAATCCTCTAATTTTGTTCTTTTTCAAAACTGTTTTGCTTATGTTGGATCTTTTGTATTTCCATATAAACTTTAGGATTAGCTTGTCAATTTCTTCAAAAAAGTCAGCTGTTCTTTTTTTGATAGGGATTTTGCTGAATTTATAGATCAATTTGGGAAGAACTGCCATCTTAACAATCTTGAGTTTTCCAATCCACACACTTGGGATCTCTAATTAGATCTTTAAAATTTCACCCATGTTTATATTTTTCAGTGTACAGGTCTAATACCTCTTTGTTAAATTTATCCCTAAATATTCTATTTATTGTTTTGAGACAGAGTCTCGCTGTGTCATCCAGGCTGGAGTGCAGTGGCGTGATCTCAGCTCACTGCAACCTCTGCCTCCCAGGTTCAAGCGATTCTCCTGCCTTGGCCTCCTGAGTAGCTGGGATTACAGACACACACCACCACACCCAGCTAATTTTTGTATCTTTAGTAGAGATGGGATTTCACCATGTTGGTGAGGCTGATCTTGAACTCCTGACCTTGTGATCTGCCCGCCTTGGCCTCCCAAAGTGCTGGGATTACAGATGTGAGCCACTGCGCCCAGTCCTTAAATATTTTATTTATGATGTTTTTATTAATACAATGTTCTTCATTTTCAGACTGTTCATTGTTATATAGAGAAACAGCTGATTTTTAGATGTTGATCTTGTATCTTACAACCTTGCTGAACTCACTGGTTTTGATAATCAGGTTTTATTTTCTATGTCTCTTTTTTTTTCTTGTTTCTTTCTCCTTTACTTTCTCTTGTGTTAAAAATATATATTTTATAGTGTTCCATTGTAAGTTTTTTGTTTTAACTATTTTTTGGAGTTATTTTCTTAGTGATTTATCTAGGGGTTAAAATATATATCTTAATTTATCACAATGTACTGATTAATATTAATTCTGGAAAATATATTCCAGTAAGTTCCAGTAAAATATAAAAACATAGCTCTAATACAGCTCCATTTCTTTTCCTCCTTTTGCTATTGTCATATATATTACATTTGTATATGTTATAACCCCACAGTAAAGTTTTATAATTACTGTTCCTTGCCGTTGTATTTTCAATCAATTAAGATTAAAAAAAATGTAGTCTTACATTTACCTATGTACTGCCTTTATAGGTGTTTTTCATTCATGTGAATTCGAGTTACCATCTGCTATGGTTTGAATGTATCCAACAAGGTTCATGTGTTGAAAATTTAATCCCAAATGCAACAATGTTAAAAGGTGGGACCTTTAAAAGGTGATTAGGTCATGAGGGCTCTGCCCTCATGAATGGATTAACATATTTATCTCAGTAGTTGGTTGGTTATCACAAGAGTGGGTTTGTTATAAAAGTGGGTTTGGCCCCTCTTGCTCTCACCCTGTCTTGCCCTCCACCAAGGGATGATGGAGCATGAAGGTCCTTGCCAGATGCCAGCACCATGCATGCTTTTGAACTTCCCTGCCTCCAGAACTGTGAGCCAAATATCTGTTCATTATAAATTACCCAATCTGTGTCATTCTGTTATGGCAGCATAAAATGGTCTAAAACACTACTGCTATTTCTTTTCAGACAATAGGACTTCCTTTAATAATTTCTTGCAAGGTAGGTTGTCTAGCAACAAATACTGTCAGTCATTTGTTTAATGATGTCATTATTTTAGCTTCATTTTTGAAGACTAATTTTGCTGGACATAGAATTCTTGGCTGACAGTTTCTTTTTCCTTTCAGCTTTGAATATGTTATCTTCCTGCCTTATGGCATTCATGGTTTCTGATGAGAAATCAACTGTTGATCATATTGTTGTTCCCTTATATATGGTAAGTCATCTTTCTTTTGTTGCTTTCAAAAATTCCTCTTTTTGAATATTACATGCCTAAATGTTGATCTCTTTTTATTCCGTTTGCTCACTGTCTTTTTTGTTTGTTTGTTTTCCTGAGATAGAGTCTTGCTCTGTCACCCAGGCTGGAGTGCAGTGGCATGATCTTGGCTCACTGCAACCTCCACTTCTTGGGTTCAAGTGATTCTCCCACCTCAATCTCTCAAGTAGCTGGGAATACAGGCATGTGCCACCAAGCCCATCTCATTTTTTTATTTTTAGTGGAGACGGAGTTTCACCATGTTGGCCAGGCTGGTCTCAAACTCCTGACCTCAGGCTCCCGAAGTGCTGGGATTACAGGTGTGAACCACTGTGCCTGCCCTCATTTTCATATATTTCAAAATATTTTAAATTTTCTCTTGAGATTTATTCTTTGACCCATGTGTTATTTAGAAGTGTGTTGTTTAATCTCCAAGTATTTTAAGGTATCCAGCTATCTTTGTTACTGATTTCTAGTTTAATTCCTTTGAGGCCTGAGAACAGACATTATATGTTTATTCTTTTAAATGTTTTAAAGTGTTTTTATGGCCCAGAATGTGGTAGTTGTGAATGTTTCATGTAAGCTTGATAAGAATATGTATTCTGCTGTTGTTTTAAGTAGTAGTCAATAGACATCCATCACATCTAGTTGATTGATGGTGTTGCTGAGTTCAACTATGTCCTTACTGATTGATCTTCTGCCTGCTGGATCTGTCCTTTTCTGATAGAGGGGTGTTGAAGCCTGTAACCATAATAGTGAACTCCTTGAAGTTCAATCAGTTTTTGCCTCACATATTTTGATGCTGTCTTGTTGGGAGCATACGTAAGAACTGTTTTGTCTTCCTGGAGTATTGACCCCTTTATCATTATATAATGCCCCTTTTTATTCCTGGTAACTTTCCTTGCTCTGGAGTATTCTCTGTTTGAAATTAGTGTATCTACTCTTGATTTCCAGGATCCCTCACAAATACCAAAATTCAAGGATGCTCAATTCCCCCAAATAAAATGGTGTAGTATTTCCATATAACCTACGCTCATACTCCCATGTACTTTAAATCATCTCTAGATTACTTGTACCTAATACAATGTAAATACTATGTAAATAGCTGTGTTGGGTTTTTATTTGCATTATTTTTATTGGGTATTGTTATTTTTAATAGTTTTTTTCCCAATATTTTCAAGTTGGTTAGTTGAATCCATGGATATAGAACCTACAAATATGGAGGGAAGGCCAGTTGCAATATAAAGTAGCATTTAGGAGAGCAAGTTCACCTTCAGTGTTCACTTTCAAAATTATGTTGCTTATTTTTCCATCATTTCTCTTGCATGAGTTACACAGTCAACATTTTTTCAAGTTCTAGTTAAAAATTCTGTTGGAATTTTCCTTGGAAAGTTATAATTTGCTTTAGGATGTATACTGATTTTATAATATGGAATCTTTCCATCTCAGGTCTGTCCATTTTTCAGATTTCTAAATATCCTTCAGCAAAATTTTATATTCTTAAGTATTAAGTAGGTTTTATAAACTCCTTTTATTGTAGTATGCTTAGGTTTAAATATTTTCATTCCTATTATGAACAGAGTTATTGCCCATTACATTTTCTAACGTAATAGGCAATTTGGATATGCTAATCTTATACTCAGTCATCTTAATGAACTCTTGCAATATTTTTCAGTTGACTGATTATCTTGTCCTCTTGTAGTTAAAAATTTTATCTGCAAAGATGGTTTTGTGTCTTTTCAATATTTACGTTTTCTTTTCTTTTTTTTTTTTTTTTTTGAGACGGAGTCTCGCTGTGTCGCCCAGGTTGGAGTGCAGTGGCGCGATCTCGGCTCACTGCAAGCTCCGCCTCCTGGGCTTACGCCATTCTCCTGCCTCAGCCTCCCGAGTAGCTGGGACCACAGGCGCCCGCCACCTCGCCCGGCTAGTTTTTTGTATTTTTTAGTAGAGATGGGGTTTCACCGTGTTCGCCAGGATGGTCTCGATCTCCTGACCTCGTGATCCGCCCGTCTTGGCCTCCCAAAGTGCTGGGATTACAGGCTTGAGCCACCGCGCCCGGCCACGTTTTATTTTCTTAATGCAGATGCTTGGACTTCTACCACCATGTTAAACAGAAGGAGCGTGATACTAAGCATCCTTGCATTTCTCTAGCATTAGTGAGAATGATTCTAACATCTCACCCTTAAGTGTGATGTTTGCTATAGGTTACTGATAGATACGAATTTTTTTTTTTTTTTTTTTTTTTTGAGACAGAGTTTCGCTCTTGTTGCCCAGGCTGGAGTGCAGTGACATGATCTTGGCTCACTGCAACCTCTGCCTCCCAGGTTCAAGCAATTCTCCTGCCTCAGCCTCCTGAGTAGCTGGGATTACAGGCATGCACCATCACGCCCGGGTAATTTTGTACTTTTAGTGGAGATGGAGTTTCTCCATGTTGGTCAGGCTGGTCTCGAACTCCCGACCTCAGGTGATCTGCCTGCCTCGGCCTCCCAAAGTGCTGGGATTATAGGTGTGAGCCACCATGCTGGGCCAATAGATACCCTTTATTGACTTAAGAGTTTTCACTATTCCTAATTTATTTTGGTGTTTCTTTTTTCTTTTAAAATCAAGAATAGGTATTAAATTTTATCATATACTTTTTTGCCTCCACTGAGATTTTTCTCTTTAATTTTTACATGTGATTAGCAATATTAATACACTGTCTCATAGTGAAACATTAAAAAATTTCTAGGATTAACCCTACTTGGTTGTGATATCTTAATCTTTTTAAATAGTGTTATATTCAATTTTTGCATTTTTGTTCATTGCTGAGATTGGCTTATTCTTTTGTTTTGACTTTGTACCATCCATGTCTGGTTTGGTGTTCACTGCATTTTCCATCGTTTTCTAGTTTCTGGAATAGCTGTTACTAAAGCTCTAGAAATTGTGCCTTTAAAGCTTATGTCTTTCAGCCAGGCGTGGTCGCTCGTGCCTGTATTCTCAGCACTTTGGGAGGCCAAGGCAAGCAGATCACTTGAGCTCACCAGTTCAAGGCCAGCCTGGGCAACATGGTGAAATCCTGTCTCTACAAAAAAGCACAAACATTAGCCAAGAGAGGTGGCATGCACCTGTGGTCCCAGCTACTGAGGCTGAGATGGGAGAATCATTTGAGCCCTAGAGATAGGAGGTTGCAGTGAGTTGAAATTGTGACACTGTATTCCAGCCTGGATGACAGAATGAGACCCTGGCTGAAAAAAAAAGCTTATGTATTTCAAGGGAGTAATCTTTGGTAACCTTTTCAACTTCTTTTTGGTTTTCTGGT
Source organism: Theropithecus gelada (assembly GCF_003255815.1). Taxonomy (NCBI): domain Eukaryota; kingdom Metazoa; phylum Chordata; class Mammalia; order Primates; family Cercopithecidae; genus Theropithecus; species Theropithecus gelada. The sequence continues at coordinate 48,153,489 of NC_037680.1, read as the reverse complement.
CTAATTAAGTTTTTACTTCTTAGATCAACTTCACCAATTTATATGTTCCTTAGTTTTTCTTCTATATTGTCAAGGCTTTCAAATTTATTAACAAAGGTATATGCTGTATTGACTTAACTTTTGGAAAAATTCAAACGTATACAAAGTAAACAGAATACTATAATATTTACAATTTTTACTCATCACCCAGCTTCAAAAATTATCAACTCATAGCTAATCCTGTTTCAATTATACTTCATCCATGTCTCTTCCACCCTTACTGAATTATTCTGAAACAAACCCAGATATCAGATCATCCAGAAATATTTCCTTATATACCTCTAAGTGTTAAGGACTTTTGAAAAACATACGTAACACCACAATTTCCCCAGCTGTGTCAGTCTCTTTCCTTCTCTCTGTCTCTCTCTCTCATGTGCGCATGCACACAGAGACACACAGACACACACACAGTTTGAATCAGTATCCAAGGAAAGTCCATACATGGAATATAGTTATCTCTCTTAAATCTAACACCACCATTTCCCCAACTGTGTCTCAGTCTCTTTTTCCTTCTGCCTTCTCTCTCTCTCTCTCTCTCACACACACACACACACACACACAGTTCGAATCAGTATCCAAGTGAAGTCCATAGATTGGTATCACTCTTAAATCTCTTTTTAGCTTTTGGTTTCCCTCTCCTCCTCTTTTTTACTTGAACATAAGACTTCAGCCTGTTTGTCCCGTAGTTTCCTACATTCTCAGTTTTGGTGGTTGCATCCTTGTGGTGGTGTTTAGCTGTTTCTATTTCCCTGAATTTTGTATAAATTGGTAGTTATATTCTAGAGGCTTGACAACATTGAAGATTTTTTTTTTTTTTTTTGGTAAGAATACTTTGTGGAGGCCAGGCGCAGTGGCTCACGCCTGTAATCCCAGCACTTTGGGAGGCTGAGGCGGGCAGATAATGAGGTCGGGAGATCAAGACCATCCTGGCTAACACGGTGAAACCCCGTCTCTACTAAAAATACAAAAAATTAGCCGGGAGTGATGGCGGGCACCTGTAGTGTCAGCTACTTGGGAGGCTGAGGCAGGAGAATGGTATGAACCTGGGAGGCAGAGCTTGCAGTGAACTGAGATTGTGCCACTGTACTCCAGCATGGGCGACAGAGCAAGACTCCGTCTCAAAAAAAAAAAAAAAAAAAAAGGAATACTTTGTGGGTGTGTTACGGGTACATCCAAAAGAAGGCACATAATGTCTCTTTTGGTAATACTAGCAGGCCTTGATAATTACCTTCAACCATTATTTCATCAGGAATTGCAAAATGGTGGTATTCTATTATATCTTATATATTAGCTGAGATACTTTTACAAAGAGAAACGTAACAATTATTTGGTTACACAGAGGGGAAAAACAGGATAAATGCTTGATTTTTTCTATTTTCAAAATATTTCCCCAGCATCTTCCAGAGATGATCAATGAGAGTTTCTTTGAAAAGTGTCAAAGAATTAAACATACTTGAAAACCTTTGGGATTTTTTTCTTTTTTGAGACAGAGTCTTGCTCCATCACCCAGGCTGTAGTGCAGTGGCATAAGCTCAGCTCGCTGCAGCCCCGACTTCCCAGGTTCAAGCGATTCTCATTCCTCAGCCTCCCAAGTAGCTGGGATTACAGGCACCTACCACCACGCCAGACTAATTTTTGTATTTTTAGTAGAGACAGGGTTTCACCATGTTGGCCAGGCTGGTCTCCAATTCCTGACCTCAGGTGATCTGCCCATCTCAGCCTCCCAAAGTACTCAGATTACAGGTGTGAGCCACCATGTAATTTTTTTTTTTTTTTTTAAGTACTCAAGTTGTCACATTTTCAGCCAGTGGGAGCCTCTTGCAATTAAATTCTGAGTCCAACTGATACTACCTCAGGATTTTTTTTTTTTAAGAGATGGGGTCTTGGTATGTTGCTTAGGCTGATTTCAAACTCCTTGGCTCAAGTGATCCTCCTACCTCGGTCCCCTGAGTAGCTAGGACTACGGATGCATGCTACTGCACCTGCTGGGGTTTTATGGGGTTTTTTTTGATTTTTTGTACAGACAGGGGTCTTGCTATTAGGTTACAGTTTTCACAATTACTTTTGTGCCAACCTAATATATTGCTCAGGTTGGTTTCAAACTCCTGAGCTCAAGCAGTCCTCCTGCCTTGGCCTCTCAAAGCACTGGGATTAGACATGAGCTACTGTGTTTGGCCCTCAGTCATCTTTGATAGCTTCCTAGCTTTCTGGTATGACAAGATGCTCCAAACTTTTGCTTTTATTTCTTGCCAAGACCCGACATTAGTCATTTCTCCACAGAGCCCTAATTCTGTATTAATTACTAAATTATTTTTTATTTACTTTTACCCTGAGTTATTTAGAAGGGAATTTGAAAATTTTCTTTTCGGCAAGCCTTGCATTTAAAAATGTACATTTTAGTGCACTATGGTAAAAATATACCTACAATCACTCCTGTTGAGATATTCTGACACTTTTGGTCAATGATTCATATTTAAAAGGGATAAATTCTTTTATAGTCCTAAGACTTGTGCCTTTTCAAACCAAAGAAAGCTATTCTAGTCTGTATTTTTCTATGTCCCATCTTTTTTTTTTTTTTTTTTTTTTGAGATGGAGTCTCGCTCTGTCGCTCAGGCTGGAGTGCAGTGGCCCGATCTCAGCTCACTGCAAGCTCCGCCTCCCGGGTTCACGCCATTCTCCTGCCTCAGCCTCCGGAGTAGCTGGGACTACAGGCGCCCGCCACCTCGCCCGGCTAGTTTTTTGTATTTTTTTAGTAGAGACGGGGTTTCACCGGGTTAGCCAGGATGGTCTCGATCTCCTGACCTTGTGATCCGCCCGTCTCGGCCTCCCAAAGTGCTGGGATTACAGGCTTGAGCCACCGCGCCCGGCCTATGTCCCATCTTTTATCTTCTATTTAGATACTGGAGTTTTGGGACACATCCCTGTATCGTTGAGCTTTCCTTGATACTTTCTCTGTTACTACTTTTTGGTTGAATCTGAGAGACACCTTGTGATTATTCTACTGATAGTTTTACTCTTCAGCTGTATCCCTCTACTATTTAGCTTTTAAAACAACTTTAACAACCATAATTGTAATATCTAAGATTGGATTGGTTCTTCTATAATAACCTATACTTATTTTATGGCTGTATCATCCTATATACTCTTGGGATGTTAAATACACTTATTTGATGTCTTCTTTAATATGCTGTTATTTGGACTTTTTAAAAAGATTTGTTCGGGGCCTTCCATATTACTGGCTTTCTTCAAATATTTTAGTGATTCATAGTTGTAATTTTAAGTTATTTCGTTGCTCATTTTTGTATCTGAGAGCCTCTTTTTATGGATGTCATATCTGTTTATCATAGCCTGTGATGAGACTGGTGGGCTGTGCTGTGTTGAGGATATGCCAGTATTTTGGCTCTGGGTACAGTAGTCCCCCTTATCTGCAGGAAATATACTCACAAGAACCCCAGTGGATACCTGAAACCATGAATAGTACCAAACCCAGTTGCTGTCAGTTGGAACCCCTTCCATTCACGTCTGCCATCCACAAGTTTAATGCTCTTTACACCTTAACTAAGTGCTTACCTGCACTGTGGGGTAACTTCCACAGTTTAAGGTGCACAGCAAAACTAGCATGAATTTATCTTTCCTTCTTCACAATTTCACGGATGGAAGATTTGTTCATACCTTAGACCTAAGCCATACTTTAGATCTTAGCAACCTCAGCATACAATTAAAAAAATTGTCAAGAACTTTTACATTTTCACTTAAAGGAAGCAATTTACAGTTTTTTGGGCACATCTGAATTGCCAGCATCACTACTGGCATTTTGAGGTCATTATTAAGTTAAATAGGGGTTGCTTGAATGCAAACACTGAGATACTGTGACAGTTGATCTGATAACGAGGACAGCTACTAAGTGACTAACAGGTAGGCAGTGTAGACAGTGTGGATACACTGGACAAAGGGATGATTTACATCCTAGGAAGGACAGAGCAGATGGTACAAGATTTCATACCACTACTTAGAATGACCTGCAACTTAAAACTCATGAATTATTTCTGGAACTTTCCATGTAATATATGAGGACTGTGTTGACCATGGGTAACAAACTATGGAGAGCCAAACCATGGATAAGGGGTAACTAGTGTATGGGCTTCTGTTCTCCTCTTGCGCGTCAGCAAGTGTCTGGGGGTATTGCCCTGCTTTCCCAGCTCCAGTGGCATCACTCAGTTATGTTATAGGCTGGCCAGAGACACTCCTTTTGTCCACCACTCAGTCTGTGGTTGGGAAATGGGACTTGCGTAGCTATTCTGAATCAGCTCCCTAATGAATCACCCTGTCCGGTACTCCAGGGAACCCTCCTGCTCTTTGCATCTGTTGACTCTGGGTTCCAACCCATGCCTCCTTTTATGGTAGTCTTGCCTGTTTTCAATTATGATTCCCTATCATTTTGTTTGCCTATAGCTCTGATCCTACCAGTTTTTGATGTTTATGGCATTCTTCCAAATTTCTATTCCATTGCTAGCCCTCTCATCTTTCAGTGCTATAGCAGATTTCTTATTTTTCTTGTTTTATTATAGCACTTTATGGAATTTAGAGTTTAGAGGGAGAGCAGATACTTCTGTTTGCCATCTTGATCCAATCTCACTAATAGCACTTAAAGCAAACAGAAAACTCTTTTCTTTCTCTTGTTGAAGTGACTCCTGGGATGATCCTATAGTTACAAAATGTGCTGTGCAACTAGTAATTCACAACATATTTACAAGATTTTATTAAAATATCAGCTCTTTTCCCTGCTTCCTAACACACATTTTGTGATGAATCTGTTAATACTAAACACCGATTTCTAGTAGTGAATACTCTTAGGAGTCATGAAATAGTATTCAGTGATAAACAATTTTATTTGCATTGAAAAAATACCATTAGGGACAACAGAATTATCTTTTAAAAAGTGACTCAGTTGACTTTAGGAGAAAAGACAGGTCCAGCACTGCCCTCGGGTGCCTCGTTTTAGAGGCTCTCCTGTAGTTGTGTTCTTTCCCAGGGGGCAAAAAGTCTGCAGGGCCAATGGGTTATGCCTACTGGGAACTCACTTCATTCTCTTCTAGACCACGTTCAAGGTACCCGAAACCCTGATTTTCCTGCCTAAACTGCTCAACTTCCAGGGCTTTCACAAGGCCTATCTTTTGCCCAAACTTACCCTGGTCGAAAAGGTGGCCAAGGGGCAGCTATGTGCAAGGCTGTGGAAAAACTTAGGCATGTAGGCTGAAGAATACACAAGTGTTCCTGTGAAGCCCTTCAGAATATTGAAGGAGCGGGTGGAAAGGAGGGCAATGTGCTGCAGGCTGGGTCCCCGCTGGCTGTCATCTTTGGGAATGGAATTCTGAGAAGTACGAAAATCCAAGGTGGACCTGCATGTTGTGCATATAATTTAGTAGCTTTTAAGCTTGATTTATAACACTGAAATATCTTGACCTACCTATTGCTTCAGGGCCTGCAAATTTTAGCGGAGGGCCTAGGAAGGAGAAAGAGTGATTCCTAAGTGGGTTCAGGCAGCATACCTGCAAACAGTGATGTCATAAAGTAGTCCTGCTGAGTTGTAGGTAAGCCACTTACAGCTACTACCATTTTTTTCAGCCAGTGGAAACATATTCCGTATCTAACTAGTTTCTTCCAGTAGTTTGAGCTAACGAGGAGTAAAAAGTTCTAGAATCGACTGCTGGCAAGATGGCCAAATAGGAACAGCTCCAGTCTGAAGCTCCCAGAATGATCGATGCAGAAGGCAGGTGATTTCTGCATTTCCAACAGAGGTACCTGGTTCATCTCAATGGGACTGGTTGGACAGTGGGTGCAGCCCACAGAGGGCGAGCTGAAGCAGGGTGGGGCGTTGCCTTACCCAGGAAGTGCAAGGTGTTTGGGAACTCCCTCTCCTAGCCAAGGAAAGCCATTAGGGACTGTACTGTGAGGAACAGTGCACTTCGGGCCCAGATACTGCGCTTTTTCCATGGTCTTCACAACCTGCAGACCAGGAGATTCCTTCCGGTGCCTATACCACCAAGGCCCTGGGTTTCAAGCACAAAACTGGGTGGCTGTTTGGGCAGACACCAAGCTAGCCGCAGTTTTTTGTTTTTTTCATACCCCAGTGGTTCCTGGAATGCCAGTGAGACAGAACCATTCACTCCCCTGGAAAGGGTGCTGAAGCCAGGGAGCCAAGTGGTCTGGCTCAGTGGGTCCCAACCCCACAGTGCCCAGCCAGCTAAGATTCACTGGCTTGAAATTCTTGCTGCCAGCACAGCAGTCTGAGCTCGACCTGGGATGCTCGAGCTTGGTGGGGGGAGAGGCGTCCACCATTGCTGAGGCTTGACTGGACAGTTTTACCCTCACAGTGTAAACAAAGCCAACTAGAAGATCGAACTGGGCAGAGCATACTGCAGCTCAAAGGCTGCTGTGGCCAGACTGCCTCTCTCTCTTCCTCCTCTCTGGGAAGGGCATCTCTGAAAAAAAAAAAAAAAAAAAAAAGGCAGCATCCCCAGTCAGGGACTTAAGAGATAAAACCACTATCTCCCTGGGACAGATGTCACCTTCCCCCAGGTGAAGGGACAGCTATGAGCACAGCTTCAGCAGACTTAAACATCCCTGCCTGATGGCTCTGAAAAGAGCAGTGGATCTCACAGCACAGCATCTGAGCTCTGCTAAGGGTCAGACTGCCTCCTCAAGTGAGTCCCTGACCCCAGTGTCTCTTGATTGGGAGACACCTCCCAGTAGGAGCTGACAGACACCTCATATGGGAGAGCTCTGGCTGGCATCTGGCGGCTGCCCCCTGGGACGAAGCTTCCAGAGGAAAGAACAGGCAGCAATCTTTGCTGTCCTGAAGCCTGGGTGATACCTAGGCAAACAGGGTCTGGAGTGGACCTCCAGGAAACTCTAGCAGACCTGCAGCAGAGGGGCCTGTTAGAAGGAAAACTAGCAAACAAAAAGGAATAGCATCAACATCAACAAAAAGGACGTCTACTCAGAGACCCCATCCGAGGTCACCAACATCAAAGACCAAAGGTAGATAAATCCACGAAGATGGGGAGAAACCAGCGCAAAAAGAGTGAAAATTCCAAAAACCAGAATGTCTCTTCTCCTCCAAAGGATCACAACTCCTCGCCAGCAAGGGAACAAAACTGGATGCAGAATGAGTTTGACAAATTGACAGAAGTAGGCTTCAGAAGGTGGGTAATAACAAACTCCTCCAAGCTAAATAAGCATGTTCTAGCCCAATGCAAAGACACTAAGAACCTTGAAAAAAGGTCAGACGAATTGGTAACTGGAATAACCAGTTTAAAGAAGAACATAAATAACATGATGGAGCTGAAAAACACAGCATGAGAACTTTGTGAAGCATATGCAAGTATCAATGGCCAAATCGATCAAGCGCAAGAAAGGATGTCAGCGATTGAAGATCAACTTAGTGAAATAAAGCGAGCAGACAAGATTAGTGAAAAAAGAATGAAAAGGAATGAACAAAGCCTCCAAGACATATGGGACCATGTGAAAAGATCAAATCTATGTTTGACTGATGTACCTGAAAGTGACAAGGAGAATGGAACCAAGTTGGAAAACACTCTTCAGGATATTATCCAGGAGAACTTCCCCAACCTGGCAAGACAGGCCAACATTTTAATTCAGGAAATACAGAGACCACCACAAAGATACTCCTCAAGAAGAGCAACCCCAAGACACATACTCGTCAGATTCACCAAGGTTGAAATGAAGGAAAAAATGTTAAGGGCAGCCAGGGGGAAAGTTCAGGTTACCCATGAAGGGAAGCCCATCAGACTAACAGTGGATCTCTCTGTAGAAACCCTACAAGCCAGAAGAGAGAAGGGGCCAATATTCAACATTCTTTTTTTTTTTTTCTTGAGACGGAGTCTCGCTCTGCCGCCCAGGCTGGAGTGCAGTGGCCGGATCTCAGCTCACTGCAAGCTCCGCCTCCCGGGTTCACGCCATTCTCCTGCCTCAGCCTCCCGAGTAGCTGGGACTACAGGCACCCGCCACCGCGCCCGGCTAGTTTTTTGCATTTTTTAGTAGAGACGGGGTTTCACCGTGTTAGCCAGGATGGTCTCGATCTCCTGACCTTGTGATCCGCCCGTCTCGGCCTCCCAAAGTGCTGGGATTACAGGCTTGAGCCACCGCGCCCGGCCCCTCAACATTCTTAAAGAAAAGAATTTTCAACCCAGAATTTCATATCCAGCCAAACTAAGCTTCATAAGTGAAGGAGAAATAAAATCCTTTACAGACAAGCAAATGCTGAGAGATTTTGTTACCACCAGGCCTGCCTTACAAGAGCTCCTGAAGGAAGCACTGAACATAGAAAGGAAAAACTGGTACCAGCCACCGCAAAAACATGCCAAATTGTAAAGACCATTGACACCATAAAGAAACTACATCAACTAACGGGCAAAATAACCAGCTAGCATCATAATGACAGGATCAAATTCACACACAATATTAAATGTAAATAGGCTAAATGCCCCAATTAAAAGACACAGACTGGCCAGGCACGGTGGCTCACGCCTGTAATCCCAGCACTTTGGGAGGCCAAAGCAGGTGGATCATGAGGTCAGGAGTTTGAGACCAGCCTGACCAACATGGTGAAACCCTGTCTCTACTAGAAATACAATAATTAGCCAGGCGTGATGGTGCAGGCCTGTAATCCCAGCTACTCAGGAGGCTGAGGTGGGAAAATCACTTGAACCCGGGAGGCAGACGTTGTGGTGAGCCGAGATCGTGCCACTAGACTCCATCCTGGGCGACAGAGCAGAGACTCTGTCTGGAAAAAAAAAAAAAAAAAGACACAGACTGGCAAATTGGATAAAGAGTCAAGACCCATCAGTGTGCTGTATTCAGGAGACCCATCTCAAGTGCAAAGACACAGGCTCAAAATAAAGGGATGCAGAAATATTTACCAAGCAAATGGAAAGCAAAAAAAAGCAGGGGTGCAATCCTAGTATCTGATAAAACAGACTTTAAACCAACAAAGATCAAAAGAGACAAAGATGGGTATTACATAATGGTAAAGGGATCAATGCAACAAGAAGAGCTAACTATCCTAAATATATATGCATCCAATACAGGAGCACCCAGATTCATAAAGCAAGTCCATAGAGACCTACAAAGTGACTTAGACTCCCACACAATAATAGTGGGACACTTTAACACCCCGCTGTCAATATCAGACAGATCAACGAGACAGAAAATTAACAAGGATATTCAGGACTTGAACTCAGCTCTGGACCAAGCAGACCTAATAGACGTCTACAGAACTCTCCACCCCAAATTAACAGAATATACATTCTTCTCAGTATATCACACTTATTCTAAAACTGACCACATCACTGGAAGTAAAACACTCCTCAGCAAATGCACAAGAATGGAAATCGCAACAGTTTCTCAGACCGCCATGCAATCAAATTAGAAGTCAGGATTGGCCAGGCGCGGTGGCTCAAGCCTGTAATCCCAGCACTTTGGGAGGCCGAGACGGGCGGATCACGAGGTCAGGAGATCGAGACCATCCTGGCTAATACCGTGAAACCCCGTCTCTACTAAAAATACAAAAAACTAGCCGGGCGAGGTGGCGGGCGCCTGTAGTCCCAGCCACTCGGGAGGCTGAGGCAGGAGAATGGCGTAAACCCGGGAGGCGGAGCTTGCAGTGAGCTGAGATCCGGCCACTGCACTCCAGCCCGGGTGACAGAGCGAGACTCCGTCTCAAAAAAAAAAAAAAAAAAAAAAAAAAAAAAAAAAAAAAGAAGTCAGGATTAAGAAATTCACTCAAAACCGCACAACTACATGGAAACTGAACAACCTGCTCCTGAATGACTACTGGGTACATAACGAAATGAAGGCAGAAATAAGTTATTTGAAACCAATGAGAACAGACACAAGGTACCAGAATCTCTGGGACACATTTAAAGCAGTGTAGAGGGAAATTTATAGCACTAAATGCCCACAAGAGAAAGCAGGAAAGATCTAAAGTCGACACCCTAACATCACAATTAAAAGAACTAGAGAAACGAGCAAACAAATTCAAACGCTAGCAGAAGACAAGAAATAACTAAGATCAGGGCAGAACTGAAGGAGACAGAGACACAAAAAACCCTTCAAGGCCGGGCGCGGTGGCTCAAGCCTGTAATCCCAGCACTTTGGGAGGCCGAGATGGGCGGATCACGAGGTCAGGAGATCGAGACCATCCTGGCTAACACGGTGAAACCCCGTCTCTACTAAGAAATACAAAAAATAGCCGGGCGAGGTAGCAGCGCCTGTAGTCCCAGCTACTCGGGAGGCTGAGGCCGGAGAATGGCGTGAACCCGGGAGGCGGAGCTTGCAGTGAGCTGAGATCCGGCCACTGCACTCCAGCCTGGGCGACAGCGCGAGACTCCGTCTCAAAAAAAAAAAAAAAAAAAAAAAATCCTTCAAAAAAAATCAAGGAATCCAGGAGCTGGTTTTTTGAAAAGATCAACAAAATAGATAGACTGCTAGCAAGACTAATAAAGAAAAGAGAGAAGAATCAAATAGATGCAATAAGAAAAGGGGCTATCACCACTGATCCCACAGAAATACAAACGGCCATCAGAGAATACTATGAATACCTCTATGCAAATAAACTAGAAAATCTAGAAGAAATGACTAAATTCCTGGACACATACACCCTCCCAAGTCTACACCATGAAGAAGTTGAATCCCTGAATAGACCAATAACAAGTTCTGAAATGAAGGCAGTAATAGTCTACCAACCAAAAAAAGTCCAGGACCAGACGAATTCACAGCCAAATTCTACCAGAGGTACAAAGAGGAGCTGATACCATTCCTTCTGAAACTGTTGCAAACAATAAAAAAGAAGGAATCCTCCCTAACTCATATTATGAGGCCAGCGTCATCCTGATACCAAAACCTGGCAGACACACAACAAAAAAAAAAGAAAATTGCAGGCCAATATCCCTGATGAACATCGATGCAAAAATCCTCAATAAAATACTGGCAAATCGAATCCAGCAGCACATCAAAAAGCTTATCCACTACGATCAAGTTGGCTTCATCCCTGGGATGAAAGGCTGGTTCAACATATGCAAATCAATAAACGTAATCCATCACATAAAGAGAACCCATGACCAAAAAAACATGATTATCTCAACAGATGCAGAAAAGGCCTTTGACAAAATTCAACATCCTTCATGCTAAAAGCTCTCAATAAACTAGGTATTGATGGAACGTATATCTCAAAATCATAAGAGCTATTTATGACAAACCCACAGACAATATCATACTGAATGGGCAAAAACTGGAAGCATTCTCTTTGAAAACCGGCACAAGACAGGGATGCCCTCTCTCACCACTCCTATTCAACATAGTGTTGGAAGTTCTGGCTAGGGCAATCAGGCAACAGAAAGAAATCAAGGGTATTCAGTTAGGTAAAGAAGAAGTCAAATTGTCCCTGTTTGCAGATGACATGATTGTATATTTAGAAAACCCCATCATCTCAGCCCAAAATCTCCTTAAGCTGATAAGCAACTCCAGCAAAGTCTCAGGATACAAAATCAATGTGCAAAAATCACAACCATTTCTATACACCAATAATAGACAGAGAACCAAATCATGAGTGAACTTCCATTCACAATTGCTACAAAGAGAATTAAATACCTAGGAATACAACTTACAAGGGATGTGAAAGACCTCTTCAAAGAGAACTACAAACCACTGCTCAAGGAAATAAGAGAAGACACAAACAAATGGAAAAACATTCCATGCTTATGGATAGGAAGAATCAATATCATGAAAATGGCCATACTGCCCAAAGTAATTTACAGATTCAATGCTATCCCCATCAAGCTACCATTGACTTTCTTCACAGAATTAGAAAAAACTACTTTAAATTTTATATGGAACCAAAAAAGAGCCTGCATAGGCAAGACAATCCTAAGCAAAAAGAACAAAGTTGGAGGCATCACACTCCTGACTTCAAACTATACTACAAGGCTACAGTAACCACACGGCATGGTACTGGTACCAAAACAGATATATATATATATATATATATCAATGGAACAGATCAGAGGCTTCAGAAATAACACCACACATCTACAATCATCTGATCTTTGACAAACCTGACAGAAACAAGCAATGGGGGAAGGATTCCCTATTTCATAAACGGTGTTGGGAAAACTGCCTAACCATATGCAAAAAACTGAAACTGGATGCCTTCCTTACACCTTATACAAAAATTAACTCAAGATGGATTAAAGACTTAAACGTAAGACCTAAAACCATAGAAACCGTAGAAGAAAACCTAGGCAATACCATTCTGGACAGAGGCACGGACAAAGACTTCATGACTGAAATACCAAAAGCAATGGCAACAAAAGCCAAAATTGAAAAATGGGATCTAATTAAACTACAGAGCTTCTGCACAGCAAAAGAAACTATCATGAAAGTGAACAGACAACCTACAGAATGGGAGAAAATTTTTGCAATCTATCCATCTGACAAGGGGCTAATATCCAGAATCTACAAAGAACTTAAACAAATTTACAAGAAACAAACAAACCCCATTAAAAAGTGGGCAAAGGTTATGAAGAGACACTTCTCAAAAGAAGACACTGATGCAGCCAGCAAACATGAAAAAAAGCTCATCACTGGTCATTAGAGAAAATGCAAATCAAAACCACAATGAGATACCATCTCGCACCAGTTAGAATGGCAATCATTAAAGTCAGGAAACAACAGATGCTGGAGAGGATGTGAAGAAATAGAAATGCTTTTACACTGTTGGTGGGAGTGTAAATTAGTTCAACCATTGTGGAAGACAGTGTGGCAATTCCTCAAGGATCTAGAACCAGAAATACCACTTCACCCAGCAATTCCATTACTGGGTATATACTCAAAGGATTATAAATCATTCTACTGTAAAGAGACATGCACATGTATGTTTACTGCGGCACTATTCACAATAGCAAAGACTTGGAACCAACCCAAATGCCCATCAATGATAGACTGGATAAAGAAAATGTGGCACATATACACCATGGAGTACTATGCAGCCGTAAAAAAGGGATGAGTTCGTCCGGGTGTGGTTGCTCACACCTGTAATCCCAGCACTTTGGGAGACTGAAGCAGGCAGATCACAAGGTCAGGAGATAGAGACCATCTGGCTAACATGGTGAAATCCCGTTGCTACTAAAAAATACAAAAAAAAATTAGCCGTGCGTGGTGGTGGGCGCCTGTAGTCCCAGCTACGCAGGAGGCTGAGGCAGGAGAATGGCATGAACCCGGGAGGCGGAGCTTGCAGTGAGTTGAAATCGCGCCACTGCACTCCAGCCTGGGCGACAGAGCGAGACTCCATCTCTAAATAAGTAAATAAATAAATAAATGGATGAGTTCATGTCCTTTGCAGGGACATGGATGAAGCTGGAAACCATCATTCTCAGCAAAGTAACACAAGAACAGAAAACCAAACACTGCATGTTCTCACTCCTAAGTGGGAACTGAACAATGAGAATACATGGATGCAGGGAGGGGGACATCACACACTGGGGCCTGTCTGGAGGTGGGGCGTTAGGGGAGGGATAGCATTAGGAGAAATATCTAATGTAGATGATGGGTTGATGAGTACAGCAAACCAGCATGGCACGTGTATACCTATATAACAAACCTGCACGTTCTGCACATGTACCCTAGAACTTAAAGTACTTTTTAAAAAAAAGTTCTAGAATCACTTTCCTAGAAGCCATAAGAGTAATCCTAGTTCCTCTCTCTCACAAAGAGTTGCTTTGTGGTCTTTTAAATATGCAGTATTATATGTAGGCTTATTTGAGCTGAAAACTATCATAAAAGTAGTGCAGCAACTTGATTAAGTACACAACTCTAAAATCAAGACTTTGTGTTTAGTTCCTAAACTATGACTCGCTTAATGCCCCTAGTCCCAGGGATATGCTGGACCTGGCTTGTACCAGTCCAATGAGGGCCCACTATGTGTGTATCTTCCCAATTCCATTTTCATTGATACTACATTTGTTGTTTGCAATTGGCCATGGTGGGAACATCTACATCATGCAAACTGGCTACACACCAGTTTCCTCTTTTGTAAATTAGCAATCATATTTCCCACATCTGTGTGTGTATATATATAATTTAATACATGCTCAGTAAATAGCAGCAGTTATTACTACTACATGGTCAGAATGTACACAGGCCAGTTCTTTGTAAGGCAGAGGGAAATGGTAACTTTAGAAACAGCTGTACATTTCCACTAAGTATAAAGTAATGGTAAAAGATCTTTGAGTAGGTTCTCATATCACTCCCATCTCTACTGTTTTTTTTTTTTTTTTTTTTGAAACTTATACTGATTTAGCGCTCTCTTTCAAAAGCAGAATAAAAAAGCTAAGATAAAGATTATCAGTGAATCCCAACTGCTCAGGAAGGCTTTGTGTGGTAAAGCAGCTGTGTCAGCAAAGATACCTGAACTTCTAGGAGCCTGTTTTTAACCGCTAACAGCCAGGAGACAGAGCCTGCAAAGCTTACAGGAGCTACTGAAGATCAGATACTGAAGCTGTTGAAGGTTCACCTTCCATAATACCAGTGCTTCATACCTGTATGGTGCTTCATAGATTAGCATGCATTTTCACATATATTCGGGTATAATTCTCATAACTTCTTTGAGAAGTGGTAGATGAAAGAATAGGCTTAGAGAGGTGAAAACATTTGCCCAAAGACATGGTTAACTGAGTTTCAACACAAGTTGACTCTTAAAATTCAAGGCTGTTAGAACTAGAAATATAAATTTCAAGACTATTATGTTTGAAAAGGCTAATCTACCAACTAAATATTAATATTTGGAGTCAATTATTTCCTCTCAGTTGACGTAATTCCAATTAAACCACATCTTCTTAACATTCATTTAGCATTTTGGGGCATCTGATCTACATGAATGTATTATTCCAGTTATTCCCTGGTAATGCTGATACTGCAGCACTCATTTTACAGCAAAGAGGGGGAAGGTCTAGAGAGATGAAGAATTTGTCTAAGATGAGGAGCAGGAAACTCAGGGGCAGTCTTCTTTGCATCACACTGTATTACTCCTTATTGGACTTTTAGCACAAAATAAACATTTTTTCTTGATACAAATACAACTTAACTCCTGAGTTTGAGGAAAAATAAGGCTCATCATTTCTTTTACCTCTAGAAAATGAAGTTTCCTTCAAATCCATTTAAGAACCCTTAAAGTACTGACAAATTCATAACTATATCAAACATTATTAGAAATGAGGCCCATTAATAAGGGGCTAGTCATTTTACCACGTTTCTTCCTCAGTGGGTATTTATTATATCAGGTTTTGCCTTGTTTCTGGAAATCATATTTTGGATACAGTAAGAGAGATCCCTACCTGCCAATCCAGATAAGAAGCAGGTAAGAGCTATTTCTGCAGGACTGATCTCAAGGTGTCCTGTAAGTCCGACAGCCAATACACAGTTCCTTAAGGAACAAAGGTCTTCCTTTTAGTGATCATCTTCTCACATGAGCACACATTATTTCCAAGGGGACTAACCCTAGGGAAGGGAGAAGTACTATGTAAAGAGTGTAACAGCTGAATAGCTGTTGTTCCTAGATTTATAGAGAAGTGACTGATTCTGGTTCTGCCACTATGTAACTGTGTAGTCTTGAACCAAGTTTGTTCTCTCATTGATTCAAAAAAGGAGTTCCACTTCCCCTTTTCACAGGCTCCAGATACCACAGTCGATGTTCTGTATATAACTAACAGAAGAGCAACAGCTGAGTCTACGATAGAAATTCAGAGTGGGTCATTTTTTTTCAACTAAGCATAATCTGTAACTTTATCATAGAATGTAATAAAACATTCCTAGAAAAAATATCACTGATTAAAAGCAATTGGTGTTGGCCGGGCGCGGTGGCTCAAGCCTGTAATCCCAGCACTTTGGGAGGCCGAGACGGGCGGATCACGAGGTCAGGGGATCGAGACCATCCTGGCTAACACGGTGAAACCCCGTCTCTACTAAAAAATACAAAAAACTAGCCGGGCGAAGTGGCGGGCGCCTGTGGTCCCAGCTACTCGGGAGGCTGAGGCAGGAGAATGGCGTGAACCCGGGAGGCGGAGCTTGCAGTGAGCTGAGATCCGGCCACCGCACTCCAGCCTGGGCGGCAGAGCCAGACTCAGTCTCAAAAAAAAAAAAAAAAAAAAAAAAAAGCAATTGGTATTTTTCTCAGTTCACTGCTACTCCTGAAAACCGGAGGATTCTGCTGAGGGTTTAAGTTATGTGATTTCCTAGAATTAAAAAATAATTTCTTAAACACCAACCCACTTTATCCTGAGCTCGTTACATTGCACAGAGGGGTACACAGATGGTCTCTCTCCATTCTTGTATTCTTAAAAAGAAAATGAAAAATAAAATCTCTTATTTGTATAGTACTTTGTAATATAATTTACAAAGGTCTTCACATATACATTTTCTCACATAATTGTCACAGAAAGCAAATATTTTCCTCATTTAAAAGATGATAATACTTACCCTTGTCCTAGATTACATTATTAGAAATGGGGGAAATCAGGAATAGAACTTGGGTCTTTTGTGCCTAGTGTTCTTTCTCTTATATACCAAGCCACTCTTAAATATAAGAAATTTTGTTTCAATGCATTTCCATTACCTTGTTCAGAAAAAAAAAAAACAAAAACCTAGTACAAAAATTCACAAAAGATAAAATTACTGCTATCAAAGTCTTACCACTGGCATACCTGATTTCAGGAGTCACAGTGTCAGGTCTTTGCATGTTCGGCCCAAC
The DNA here is from genome assembly GCF_003255815.1 of Theropithecus gelada. Lineage (NCBI taxonomy): Eukaryota > Metazoa > Chordata > Mammalia > Primates > Cercopithecidae > Theropithecus > Theropithecus gelada. The sequence continues at coordinate 48,136,628 of NC_037680.1, read as the reverse complement.
GCAGGTGTGTTCTACATCTATACAATCACCGCCCCACAGCTTTCTGACCAAATCAAGTACATTATAAGAGAGGCAGGATAATACATTACCAGAGACCTGAATAAGTGACCTCACAAAGTGAAACAGACCTTTCAGAAAGCTTACCTGAGTGCAAGCTGTTCCGTCCTCTGACTGGGAACTGGTAATGGAATATTAAGAAGCCAAAACTGGGATTCCTGCTATGAAACTAACACCACAAAATACCATAATTTTATAAAAGTTTGTAAAAGTCTGCTGATTGACTATGTGGAAACTATCAGTGGCTAAAAGCTACATACTGAAAACTTAAAATACCTGCCATCCATTTGAACTTTTAGAAGTTTGGGAATTGTGAACATGGCAGGCAGAAAGACAATCTAAATACCTAAAGTCCAACAAAAGGAATGAGAGAACTGGCCTATTGTGAAAAGCATTCCAGTGTGAGGAATTCCAAGTCTTATAGTTGGTATTCTGGTTAGCAGTGTAGGATTTTTCTTTAAGATGGACTCCATAACATATTTCCTATGTATGAAAAGGATTTACAAAATGTAATACAGTACAAGCAAATTACTACCATTTGGGGGCTGTAAAACTTTTGAAAAACTTGATTAAAAGAATGTTCCTAATTGTAATCTTCCCCTTCAAAAGAAATACTGAAAATGGCTGTTCTCTTAATATTGCCTTTGGGGCAATTTCCAATTCTTTGACAGCATTAGGAGCCCCTAGATTTGTAAGCCAGATCTCTAAGTAAATAATTTCACAGCATCAATAATTTTTAATTAGTAAATGATAAGGTCCAAGTTGGGAGTGACTGTTCCTCAAACCTGTAAGGTCCTTAAGTTGCCAAGCAAAGGGGTCCCCAACCCCTGGGCTGCAAACCAGAACCAGCAGTGATCCATGGCAGGCCATGTAACAGGAGGTGAGTGGCAGGCAGGCAGGCGAGTGAGCAATACCACCTGAGCTCCCCACCCTAGGGATCTAGGTTGTGTGAGCTCCTTCCTTATGAGAATCTAATAATGCCTGATGGTGACCTGAGGTGGAACAGTTTGATCCCGAAACCACCTCCCAAACCTCCCTGGTCCATGGAAAAATTGTCTTCCTTGAAACTGATGCCTGGTGCCAAAAAGGTTGGGGACTGCTGGCCTAGCAATCAGCAAGATGGTATCGGGAAAGCAAGAACTCCTTTCTTGTTGCTGTGTAGCTTGGATTAAAAACAAAACTCAATGGGAACCCCATCACTAAGTCATCAAGAAGAAGCAAAGCTGTTGGCTATTTAACCTTAGCTTATCCTGAAGACTGAGACATGACACCAGCACCCTAGATGATAAGCAGCATCTGGAGCTGCACTTGGAGCTCCATTCTCTTTAGCATATATTTAATTATACAGTCTTCTCATTTAGAAAACTATTAGAATATCAATGTTGAAACGCTGGGGTTGTGGAAAAGACATTTAAAAATGCACTGCCTAGTGAGTGGCGGGTGACCACTGAAATTTATGACAGCGCTTTAGGAAAAAAAAAACCCTACTGGATTTCTGACTTAAAAATAATGCACTACTCAATATAAAGAAAAATAGTATGATATGCTTCACAGCAGATTTTCACTCATCCATTCAAGTCTTTCTGTATGGTTCAAGGGGTGGATATTACAGTCTATCCACACTAGTACAGAACAGACTAAAACATTCTAACAACACTGAAAGACTAGGACCAATCATTCCTAAAACTACTTTCCTATAGTTCCTCCCACTAAATTTTAAGTCATCCATTCCTTCGAGATGCAGTATTTCAGCATTATTGTAACAACATTTTATATAAAGAGACTTTCTAAACTTTATAGGGAACTGGATCTGTAAATAGGAAGAAAGCTTCTACCAATGAATATTTGGTTTAAATACCAAAAAATGATTATTTCAGAGATTTATTGCAAGTTAATTGTCTGTGAAGCTGGATATTCCTTAACATAAAGGTAATAAACTTTAATGTTCCATTCAAAAAGACAAAAACCAAATAACAAAAATTAAGAAATTAACCAAAAAGCTACAGCTTGTTTTCTTACTCAGAAAAAAAGTACAACTGATAAGGTACAATTTCTGTAACTGGATATTTTTCAAAATTATAAGCCTTTTAGTTCTAAAAGTATAAAGAATTGTGATGCACTTCTAGTCAACCTAATCCAAGCTTCTATATCCACACTGACAGTCTCAATACTTTCTCTTTTGCTATTATATAGTCAACTTAAGGTAATTCCTTAAAGTAAATTTGTGTGTTCCTAAAAATACAGACTAAAGTTGAATGGGCAAAGGTATACATCGCATTTTCTGGGGGAGAAGGGGAGAAGTCTTCTTCTTGTTAAAAACAAGTCTTCTTGTTAAAAAGTGAAACATTTAAACAATTTTATTCTTTCTTTCACAACTAAACACAACACCTGGAGTTTGAGGAACATCTGATTTGTCATAGGATTTCCAACCTTTTCTTGTCCATTATATTTTAACACTTGTTTTCCCTACTTTTAGTCATTTTTACAAACTGAAGGTAGAGATACAGTAACTACATGAGTAGTGAGTACATGAATTTTTCTATATAAAGACAGTGTGACTGCTAAAATTGAAGATTTGACTCACAGACACTGCTACAATGAGATAACTTGAGATGTTGTCTTTGGTATATAATGGGCAATTATGGGGTATCAATTTATGAAACTGAATACAGAAAAGCAAAGAATTGCCTACTTTTCTATATTCAGTGTCATATATTGATACCCCATAACTGACTAGAGCTGAGAGAAAATTCAGAAATCATTAAATCAAAACTTAATTCCCACATATAAAGAATGAGGCACAGACTTGGCTAAAATCACACTTCTCATAGGTGCTTCAGCAAGAATGAGAGTTTGGGGCCAATAATTCCAGGTCAATTATTCCTTACACTATACACTACTCATTATTTGGAAATTTCTCTCCCAACAAATCTTTGTTACAATTATTGAAAGAAAAATGTTCAAATTCTGATTTCTAATCTTTCTTCCTAGTTCATGTTCTGTTGAATAAAAGACAGTTACACTTCAGAAGTACAAAAGTTTGGGATCAAGTAAATCGACAATTTAAAGTAGATAAAATCAAGATCTGATCATAGTCCTTTCCTCTATTCCTGAAACTCACTGATTTCAATACTAATTCTTAGATATTTGTCACCTACCTTTCTGACTTGTAGACAATGCTGTGGCAACAGATCTCAAGATGTAGATTTTAATGGCAAAGTATAGTCCATCTGAGCACTTTGCCTTTACGGCTACTGAAATTATGAAATCAATTTCTCTCAAAGGTTTTACTCTCAGTGAGGTCACATACATAGTTCTTAATCAGTGAAAATTATAGGCAGCTTTCTATTTATCCTTTAAAGGAAATATGTCTTAGATGGAAAGAATATAAAGTAGTAAAACAAAAGTTAACCTAGGGGAAATTTTTTCACCAACAGATTATCTAGACATCAATTCACAATGCACTGGGAGATCTATAGTATATGCCACATGGTATATTTAGAGCACACAGCTTTGAGATGGCTGCTTACAGCAGGAGCTTAAAGAAAGATATGGAAAAAATATATTTTATAAAAGATGGAAAAATTCAAGTTGTAAGGAGTAAAAATGAAAATTTGAGAAGTTAACGCATATTTGTTTTTATTTATAGGTAACTACCACATGAATTATAAAGACAACAAAGGATGTCAGAATGGAACATGGATAGGTGTATGCATACTACGGCCAATGAGAAACAATGTTCCTATATATTATGGGTAGTGAGAACATTATCTGTGTCACAGGGAACTGTGAT